>NC_058133.1:122252274-122265743 GCF_016433145.1 Gracilinanus agilis
TGGTAAAATTGAATGTAATGGACCTCTGTACCAGCAGCAATACAATGACCCAGGACAATTCTGAGGGATTTATGGTAAAGACGCTACCCACATTCAGAGGAAGGACTGCAGGAGAGGAAACATATAAGAAAAACAACTGCTTGAACGCATGGGTCAGGGTGGACATGATTGAGGGTGTGGACTCGAAACTACCACACCAATGCAACTACCAACAATTTGGAAATTGGTCTTGATCAAGGACACATGACAAAACTAGTGGAAATGCGCATCGGCCATGGGTGGGGAGGGTGCGGGGGGGGGGGGGTTGAAGGGGAAAGGTGGAGCATGAATCATGTAACCATGTTAAAAATGAATATTAATAAATGTTTAAAAAAAATTACTCTGTAGAATTTGCATATGCTCCCTCCAGATCATTTTTAAGTTCTACTGGTTGCCATACCAACAGATTTTTCTAACTAGGCTGAAAACTGATCTTTAGTAGGTGAGATATAAAATATTCAATGCATCATTACAACAGTAAATCTGAATAACTTATAAGCATTAGTTTACTGGGGAACAGAAATCCTCCCTTTCAGGAACAAAGTGAATAGAAAGAAGTAGTAATACAGATGCATACCTAGATCCACTTTCTTTCCTATTCTCTTCTAACCTTTAATATTTTTTCATTTACAAAGGAAAAAATAGAAGTCAAAGAACTATTGAGAGAGTTTAAACATAAGAGAAATGGACTTCCTGTAAAACTTAAAACTAATTAACTAATTATTCATTTTGTTTCAGAGTCTGTATTGGCAACAACATTCTTTGAAAAATACATCATCACTGACAGATTAATTTAACTTGAAATTTCCTAGTCATGTTTCCTTTCCCACACATAAAACATGATAATTTGGTTATATTGGCACTGGGCATATGCAGTGTATTACTAGACTGTGTACATTGAAAATCTATTTATGAATCAGAGTGGGCATTTGGTCAGGATCACATATAAGATATGACTTTGCTATTGTTTCAAATAATTCCTTTATGTTCCAAAATATTTATAACAACTCTCTTTATGATAGCAAAATTACTGGAAATTGAGGAGAGGTCCATCAATTGGGGAATGGCTAAACAAATCGTGGTATGTGGTTTGTGATAGAATGCTATAACACCTTAAGAAATAATGAGCAGATTAATTTTTTTAATCTTGGAAAGAACTACATGAGATAATGAAGAGTGAAATGAGAAGAACCAATAGAATACTATATACAGTTATACATTACATATTCAAAAAATAATTCATGAATGTTCACCACCAGAGAATGAACTGAGAAGTGAAAAACAAAAGATATAATCTATATATTTTGCCAAATGAAGTATTCTATGGTGTGGGAAAAGGAGAGAGGGACTGAATAAAGAAATTTACTCTCGTAGTAATATATAAGTATATATATATATATATATATATATATATATATGTATATATATACAGATACTATATGTATATATATATATATCGATATGTAGCTATCCATCTGGATGGCCTAGAGTGGGGAGAAATTTGGAATATCAGGTCTGCATAGGTCAATTAGGATTATATTACAATAATCTAACCAAGAGGTGATAAGAGGTTTAACTAAGGTCCAAGCTGGGAGAATAATGAGAATGGATCAAATGTGAGAGAAATTGTAAAGATACAAACTGCAATATTTGACAATTAGATATAAATGGTTAAAGCCAATAATAATAATAATAATAATAATAAAATGACTTGGGAAAATGAAAGGATGGTGGTGCATTTGACATTAAAAGGGAAGTTTTGAAAGAAGGGAATGTTTAGGGAAAGAGTGAGCTCATTTTTTAAGCATATTGATTTTAAGATTCCTTTAATTCATCTGGTTTAAAATATCCCTTCCTGAAGAAAAAAATTGGGATACACTGGACATTTGGCAAAGCCAAATAATATAAAAAAAGAATAGATTATATTTGACTGACAGGAAAAGTCTTGTTATTAATGTATAGCTATGTTTGAATCAGCTCCTTATATAAAGTCAGACAATTCATTAACATGTTAGAGTTAATAAGATGCAAAAAAAGAAGAGAAATATAGTGTAATATTGAAAAACTCAGTTCTGAAATACTTAAATAATTTACTGTGAAAAAGAAAAACTAATCATAGAAGTTATGAAAATGATCATCATAATTTTTATAACTTAATCCATATAAATTAGGTTCCAAAACAAATACATGAAATGAGTCCAAAAAGTGACTTATTCAACAAACATTCTACCTTCCAAATAGAGAGAAATAACTGCCAAAGGCAATACTAGGTTAAATTATAAACTTGTAAAATTTTATGAAGAAGGATGGTGGACAATTATGAGCAGAATAATCTCATAAAATCAAAAGATTTTATGTGGAGGGTAACACCAGTTTAAAGAAAGCCTGGCAAGATATGCAACTAAACACAGTCATCCTAAGGGTACATAAGAATGAAAGTGGAAAGAAGACAACAAATAAAAGAAGAATGACAAATATTTGTAAAACTTATTATAACAAGTTATTTTCTCATCAAGAGCAGTGGAAACAATGATATTTAAATCTTAAAGTTATGGTGCTTATTGTGTTGGTGGTTGGAAATGGCCCTAGAAAGAACACAGATGGGAAAAACAGACTGAATTAATAAGTATATATAGAAAATATTTCTGTTACATGAGACACAAATATTAGTGCAATAAGGGATCTTAATGCAAGATAGCTGTGGTAGAAAAAGATAGCAAAGGTATGGGGGAAACACAGATTTTATTAGTAGCCAAAAATGTGACAAGGAAAAACATCACTTGTCATTGACTTATCCATCTCCTTTACCATTTCTAAAAAATCTTTTATGAGAGTCATCAATACAAGAAATAAGAGAGTTTTTGTTGAGGGTTGTATTAGGGAACATGCAAGATTTTACAAGTAATATTCATTATTGGGCTACAATTTACAAGAGCACAAAATTTATGTAAATATATAAAAATATGGAGATGTAGAGCTTTGAGGAATAAAATTTTCTCATTTATTGATTATGAAAAAAGAGCATTTAATTTACCATCCAACAGGTATTTTTCAACAATGATATCCCACCCATTCAATAAAAGATAGAATAAATACATCAACAAAGATTTATTAAGTGTTTAGCAGGTCCCTGGGTCTCAATTAGTTCCTAAAATGAATTCTTTTAACTGGTCACATTATTTGTATTATCTTTGTATATTTCCATTAGTCTGGAACCAAATACTACATATTTATCTACATATTTATCTAATCTACATATTTATCACTAATAATAGTACAAAATAGAATACATATGGCCTAGTTACAAGGTTAGTTGTTCACACAATTAAGGACTTAACTATCCTGTGCTGAGTGATAAAGATAAAAAGAAATAATCTCTGCCCACAAGGAGGCTTTATTCTAATAGGGCAGCCATTGTGCATATTGGTAATTATATACAAAATACAAAGAAACTAGATGGAATGTATCAGAGGGGAAGGAACTAGTAGCTAAGGGATTTGTAAAAGCTTTTTACAAAAGGTGGTGATTACATTGACTCTTTATGGAAACTTTTGGTTCTAAGAAGCATAAATGAGGAATGAGAGCATTCTAAGGCAGCAGAAACAACCAGTGCCAAGACATAGCTAGGAAATAGAACATGATGCATGAAGAACACCAAGTGGACTAGAATAGGTGGACCTTGCCATTTGCTGAGGGGAGAAATGTGCAAGAAAATTAGAAATGCAGAATGGGTTCAGGTTTAAATAACTTTAAATATCAAACAGAAGAGTCTAAATTTCATCCTGGAGGTAATAGAGAGCCACTGGAGTTTAGAGAGAAGAGGAATGACATGGTTAGACCTGTACTTTAGGAAAAAATACTTAGGCACCTGAATGATTACAGTGGGGCTAAACAAGTCAGAGTCCACTTCTGATATGAAGATATTACAATATGCCAGGCAATAGATGATAGGAGCCTAAATTAGGTTATGTAAGTGGAAAAGAGACATATGCAATTAATGTTGTCGCAACTGAAAGTATAAGTTTTAGAAATTGATTGGATACATGGGATAATAACAATGAATTAAGATGACATGAAATTACTAACTGGGTGATAGGAGGGATAGTAGTGACCTCAAAAGTAATGAGGAAGTTTAGAATAGGAGTGGTTTTGGATGGGAGAAAAATAGAGTTCTCTTTTGTACATATTGAATTTGAGGTACTTACAGAATACTTAGTTGAAAAGGGACTATGGCAGGCAGCTGGGTGGCTCAGTGGATTGAGAGCCAGGCCTAAAGTCGGAAGGTCCTAGGTTCAAATCTGACCTCAGACACTTCCTACCTGTGTGACCCTGGCAAGTCATTTACCCCCATTGTCTAACCCTTATTGCTCTTCTGCCTTAGAACCAATACTCAGTAGAGAAAAGGGACAAAGTTTCTCTCTCTCTCTCTCTCTCTCTCTCTCTCTCTCTCTCTCTCTCTCTCTCTCTCTCTCTTATAAGGTAAGGTCATCAATTGAAAGAGTGGTAGAATCATCATTTGAAAGAGTGGTAGAAAAAAAGACATAGGAGGTTTTAGGAGAAAAGAGAAGGTTTGGATCAACCATTTTGACAAGTGGGAGAGTGAATTCATTACAGAGAAGATAGCTTGCCTTGCCATAGTGAGGGCCCAGTGTAAAGTTGTACATAGTAAATTCTCAATCATAATATTATGATTTTTCCAGATTTGATCAGCAGCATGTGTGCAGGGTAAGGTGTAAAGAGAAAAGGAGATAGATCGTTGAAATAATCTAAGTTGGAATTTGGAGGGAAATGATCAGTAAGAGGACAAGTAAATGATCAGCAATAGGAACAAGAATTTTAAGAGCATATAATCCTGTAAAATTTAACTTGTTTGATAAGGATTCAGGATTAAGAAAGAAGAGTGAAACCAGTATATGGCATAGAGTCCCAATGGTTAGCATACTCCATAGTCTCTAACTTAATTCCCCCATCCCAATGATACTGACAAATATTAAGCACATATATATATATATATATATATTTTTTTTTTCTATTTCTCTCTCCTTCCTTCCCCTTTTCTCTGTCTGTCTGTTTCTCTCTGCCCCTATCTGTTTCTCTGTTGCTATGTCTCTTATATTTGCTGTCTAGCTTTCAGTTTTCCTTTCCACACCAATTCTGTCCTCATAACAGGGATTTGGACATGCAGGTTGAACTCCACCACAACTGCACATAAGGAAGGTTATATCTTTCATCTTTCTGTTACCCATAAGTATTCTACTTTGATCTTCAAGAACTTTGAAATCCCTTCACTGAAAATTATCTTTTACATGTCTCTCCAATGTCTTTCTCTTCCCTGTGTTCTTCATGACCTCCAGTGCTTCTAACTCTCAGGAATTTCTCATGACACATACTTTCAGTGTTTTGTCACAGGTCTTAAGTTCACAGTCTAACTTTATTCTCTGTCCTCAGATGAATCAAGAAACCACATTACAGCAGGAAAGATAATGACATAATGTGTCCCTGAAAAGGAGGCATAATTTTGTGAGTCCTTGACTCATCTTAAGTGTTTGACCCATTTGGTGGCACATAGAAGAAAAATATGGCATTATTGTGACCTAGAAATCATGAAAAGACCATCAATAAAGTAAGAGAAGGTGTTTCAAGTCCAGCCAAAAAATGGCAAGGTTCACGATGGCTATGAGAAACGCAAACATGTAAACAATGAGGAACTTTGAAGACAAAAGTAAAGTATGTCATAGAGAAATTGTACTATGAAAAAAGAAGTTTGTCATGTTTGAAGGCAGAAGAATAACAATGATATCCTCTTGATATCAAGAGAAAGTGCCCTGAATGAGCCTCTAAATTCCTTTCAAGTTCTGTGTTTCAATGGGGAGATTTGTCTCCATGCTGCAAGTATCTTCCAACTCCCAATCTAATTTCCACATAGTTGTCAAATTGACATTACTAACCACAGAAAAATGATGTCATTTTCTACTAAAAAAAATGTCAGTGGTTTCCTATTGTCTCTATATTTCAATCTTTATATTTCGAGTCCTCCATAATATGGCTCTAAAATTTTATTTCAAATCAATCACTTCATTTACAACTCATTCTAGTCAGACTTTCATAAGGGCTATTATCTAGACCAGTAATGGGCAAACTTTTTAAAAAGGGGGCCAAAGGAAAGGAAATGCTCACCTTGTAGGTCTGTTTCTAAGGCAACTCTTTCGAAGTTTCATTGTATTGTATCCTACTCATTGTATTTGTCAGATTAGGAATAATGTCCTGTGGCCAGATAGAACATTTCAGGGGACCATGTCTGGCTCGTGGGCCATAGTTTGCCCATCACTGATCGAGACCAAACATTTTATCTCTCTCCTCTGATCCTTTGCATAACTGGCCCTCTATATTTCCCCTCTCACCTCCCCCTACCTTGTAGCAGCTTTGGATTCTTTTAAAAGCACAGTTCAAGTTCCTAAACCTTTGTGATGCCTTTGCTCATCTTCCCAGTTGGGGAGGCCTAGAGTGCTGGAATGATTTCTCTAAGGTCCCACATTTAATGAAGTGTTGGAGCTGTGACACAAATATTGGTCTGATATTAATACAAACCCTAATCATGACAAAATTTCAAACATATCTGATCCAATATTCCTGTTAACAACCATTGTACTGTACATATGACCAAAACTTTTACTATCAATGCTGTCATTAATCTTGACCCTTCCAGAACCCTGACTATTTGATCAGATCTTGACTGTATACCTTAAAAACATCATTGAAAAGTCTTTGGTCATCATGAATCACTGTTTAAATGCATGCAGTGATGGAGAACTGAGAGGACACTAAATAGACTTTAAAAACCCAACATTTCCTCCAATTTTGCAAATGCTCAAATGAATTTCTCATCTCCATTAAAATGGAGATTGCAAACCATCCATGGCTGCCCATACTACCTGTTCTCTTCCTCTTGTGATCATTTTATACACTTTTTATTTTCTTCTTTGCATGTTTCATTACTCCCAGAATAGAATATAAAAATTTTAAGATAGTACCCATTAATTAAAACAAAAAAACTTCACTTGGAGCTGTCCCTAGTGCTGACATCTAAACTTTGGTTCCCTGATCCCATCCTGTCTACTTCTCTGGACCTGCCCATTATCAATGCTTTAGACTTCAAGCCTTAATCCTGCAGTTCATTGACCTTGAATAGACACCTCTTCTATCTTTAATTCAAGCTAGTCTTGTCCATCAATTCAAGCATCACAGTGTTGCCAATAATCTTGCCTTGTTCCAATCTCTGCCAGTTGGTGTTACTTTCTAATGTCTTTACTCTCTCCCTCCTCAAGCAAAATCCCCATTCAATCCTCTTCTGGCTCATCATTGCCTCACATGTGAGAAGCAGTATTATATAAAGGAAAGAGCACTGGCTCTGGAGTGTAGAGACCTGTATTCTGCCTCCGGTGCTTACTATCAGTGTGATCATGGGCAAATCATTTTATCTCCCTGGTTCTTACTTTCCTCATCTGTAAAATGATGGACTTTGAGTGTATCTCACTGACCATAGCTTATGATCTTATTACCTAATATAAGGCAACTGTAGATATAATGTTAGGATGTGTCGTTATCAAATTTTAAATTCATATTAATAAATAATGCAATTTTTCCTCAACAATATCCCTTCTTTACACATTCATGATATTCGGAACCCAACAATGCAAGAAATGCACACTTTCAAAAGCTTTAGAGTGAATCTCCATTTAAAGAGGCACATCTAGAGAGTATCAGCTCAGTGGATTGAGATGTAGGCCCAGAGATAGGAGGTCCTGGGTTCAATTCTGGCTTCAGACATTTACTACTTATGTGACCCTGGGCAAGTCACTTAATCCCCATTGCCTAGCCCTTACTGCTCTTCTGCCTTAGAACCAATACTTAGTATTAATTCTAAGATGGAAGGTAAGGGTTTTGTTGTTTTTTAAAAGAGAGAGACATCTAAAAGCTATGTAAAAATGCAATTTCTTTGGTATTTTGATGGATTTGAATGTGATAATTTTCTATAGTTATGAGATTGTGTAGATGCATATTTTAATTTACTATGATTGTATGTGGTATAGAATATTTTATGAAATTCTTCAAATATTATCATGTGCTTGATATTTATTTTAGTTAAGTCAATTAGCCTGAACTTGTTCACATAGTACTTGTTCACATAGCGCTCATTTCAAAAAGTATAATAAATTTGTCCTCATAGATTTGAAAATCTTGCATCTTTGGCCATCATATTTTTCCAGTGTCATCAAAGTGTCCTTCCAGCCTGAAATATGGCTGTGAGCAAAAAATCTCATTAATAACTTCAAAATAAATTCTATGTTCCAAATATTTTCATATAATATAAAATCACATTCTTTCTAAAATTCCTGGAGGAAGAATTTTAGTATCTCTGGTACTTATAATATTAGCATATAGTTAATATGTTGATATGCCATTTTGTGAGAAGAAGTTAAATGTAATATTCATTCAGGCCAGTTTCCTGCCTTGCCAAGTATTTTTTTTTATCTGACTTTCTGTCTAACTATCAATTCTCAGAAAAAAAGAGCAGAAAGGAGTAGCAATCATAATTAAGTGACTTGTCCAGGGTCACACATCTAGGAAGTATCTGATGTCAGATTAAAACACAAGTCCTTCCCACTCCAAGCCTGGATCTCTATCCATTGTGCTACACAGATATCCCTTGCCAACTATTTATTTATATTGACTTTGGCACTTTGGAAAACTTTATAACAAAATTTCTAGAAACCTGCCTTTATATAAGAAGTATGTCATACCCTTTCTACCCTTCTTTGCAGAGATAGGGGCAAAGGAGGTAGAATATTGCATATGTTTTAATAAGACTTGGTTGATGTGTTGGTGATTTGCTGAAATGCTTTTTACATATTTTTTAAATTCTTTATCACCAGAAATGGTTTCCAGGGTAGGTGATGGGGAAGCGCTATGTTAATAAATGTTGATGGGGATAGCAACATTGCTCAGTGGATAGAGAGCCAAGTGCAGAAATGGGAGGTTCTAGGTCCAAATTTGGCCTCATTCATTCCCTAGCTCTCTGATCCTAGGCAAGTTACTTAATCCTATTTGTCTAGCCCTTACTACTCTTCTGCCTTGAAAACAATACTTAGTATTGATTCTAAAACAGAACAAAAGGGTTAAAAATGAAATAAAATGGTGATGATCTAAAAAACTTAAATACATTATGCAAATGCACTAAAAAAAAAGACAAACTTATTTTGAAGGGACAGTCAGGTTCTACTGGCTTTGCCACTTAATATATGTGATCAACTGACTGGAGAATATTTCTTCATCTGTAAAATATGGAAAGTTGTCCAGATAAATCTAAGTTCTTTACAGCCTGGCACATAATTAAGAGCTTGACAAATGCTCATTCATTCAATGCTAGGCATTGGGGATATAAGGTCAAAAATGAAAGTCTCATGCCTCATTATAGAAAGAGCAACAACATATACAAAATATCAAGGGTTAAGGTGATTTGAATCAATCAACCATGACCAATTAAAGTAACTAACAAGATGCTCTATGCCTTACACTTTTCTCATATAAGAATTCCTCTATTCATCAATTAAGGACATTAAATTAGATGCAATAGAGTTCTTAATCATCATTTGGTAGTGAGCTATCATTTGTAAGTCTGCAGTTTGCATTTCCAATATCCACTATCTTATGACTTTGGCCATTCTCTAGTCCAGAATCTTTTCTGTTCTTCTTGATCTTTCACAAATCAAGTACAGTGGTTCAGTAATCACATTTGTCCATTCTTTTAGTACTGTAAGATGCCTGCCTGACCTTAATATGACTTGAATTTATCAAGGACAACTAGGTGTTCCTTAATGTCACTACATTCTCCATTATCACCTTTGTTTGGCTTGACTTCACAGAACAGTGTGTCCTCCTTATTCTTAGGATAAGCTGTTTACTTAAAATCTCATAGCCATAAAGAATGTCTTGTGTTTGATACTCTAAACTCTGAACCTCAACTTGTTCTCAGTTGCTTCTCCTGACTTTTTGGAGTGCTAAGAGATGGATAATTAAACTTATTTTCCTTTATAGAGGGATCACAAACTTCTTCCTAACTTCATTCCCTATCGACAATTCCACTTGGATCCCACTCCATAGAATAATTTGTCCAGCCACTGGGTGCTTCTTGGCACCCACTCGCTACCACTTTTCAGGCTATTCTTTTATATGTTGTCTTCCACTATTAGATTGTAAGCTTCATCAGGGTAGGGATTATATCTTTTTCTTCTTTTATCCCTTTTATTTAGCAGTGTTCAAGGCATATAGAATGTTTAATAAATGTTTATTGGATTTATCAAAATTTCATTAATTATATCAAGTTTCTATTCTCCATTAACCTTTTTTTCCATTCAAAGATCATTCTCTTTGGCAGAGAAAACAAGAAAAAGAAGAGTTTGGATATGTATTCTTTATCATATTACACAGTTAATGTGGGGTCTATATCAGATAATGTCTCTGAAGCATTTTGCCAGTTTAAAACACTATATTAGTAGCAGATATTATCATCATTTTGCCCCTCCATTCTTCCTTTTCTTTCATTGTTAACTTCTGCTGTTCCCATATTGTAAGTAATATTCCTAATATCCATATATCCATTATAAGACTCCATCCTCTTAATCAATATTCACTCTCAGTGTTCCTTTCCCTTCTGAAGCCCATGATTGATCAATACCTGTTATAAAAACACCACCTTTTCTTCTAAGATCTTATATTTATTGCCTAAGACTTCAAAATTTTAGCAGTTTTTTTTCATTTCTTTTGGTATGACCCTCTATTCCCAGAAGAATAATCAAAAGTGAGCAGAGGCCCTTAGTTTGAACAGGTTTGAGGAGGAGGTTCTCATATCACCTTTTGGTGACTATGGAAAGACAACAGGTCTTTCTTTTTTATTAAGTAAAAAAAATAGTTGCTTTGGGCTGTCTCAGTGGGAAGTCATACACCTAAACTCACTCTTCTTCTGAATTACTCTATTTGGATTTGGTGAGATTTTATTTCAGTCCAGGTTTTTTGGAAGTTCACTTTAGACCTGGAATTCACATATTAGACATGTCTTCCAGTCCTCTGTAGAATTTTTTTCTGAATGGACAATTCCTCCCAAAATTTCCATTTAAAGAGGACATTGGGGGTAGTGACATTTTCATTCCTGTCCATGTTGCACTATAGACTTTTTTTGCTTCCTCCTGCCTTTCATTTCCAGGTTCCTTTCATGAATTGTCTTCTCCCATTGGAATACAAGTTCCTTGAGGGCAAGAACTATATTTCTTTCTGCTTTGCATTTATTTTCCCAATGCTTTACATTTACTATCACTTACAATATGGAAATGACAGAAAATGAAAGAGAAAGAAGGATGGAGGAGATGGTAGATGATGATATATACTACTGATACAGTGTTTCAAAAATGGCAAAATTTTTCATAGATACAATTTCATGTAAAGCTCATGTAAAGAAAAAAATAATGAAAAAATAGTTGTTTCATGTAATAACAGACTGAAGAAGACAGTGCTTGACATAAAGTAACTGCTTGAGAAATGTTTGTTGACTCTCTAGAAAATAGATTGTAGAGGAGAGGGACTAAATGCAAAGACACTAGTTAGGACATTATTAAAGTAATCCAGGTAAGATGCAATGGAGGTTTGAACTAGGGAGGGGAAAGAAGGGAACAGATATGATTCTGTAGAGTTAGAATTGATAAGACTTGGATGCTACTTGGATATGTTGGGTAAGATAGAGTGAAAAATCCAGAATGACTCCGCAATTGTAAACATGGATAGATGGTGGTGCCCTTGAGAAAAATAAGGAAGTTTGGATTTGGGAAATGTGAAAAAATAAGTTTAAATCAACTAAATCATGTCCCCATTTCTATATTATCCCTGGTAGTCATCTCCCTCTACTGTCCTCTCTACTCCCATTATGGTTTTAATCTAAGATTCCTTAGGTTCTGTTTTTCCCTCTCACTTGTTCTTTTTCTCTTTGCTCCATAATTCTGGTTTAAACTCTGATACTTGATTTTGCTTTTCTTAACCTTTTTTTCCCTGAAGGCAGTATGAAATAATGAAAAAATTTTGTGCTTGGAATAAAAACAAAAACAAAATTTCTGTTTTAAGTCCCAAACTGCCATTAATTTTCTATTTAACCTCAACAAAGTCCTTTTCCTTCCTGGACCTCAGTTTCCTCATTTGCAAAACAAGGGAGTTGGACTAGAAAAGCATAAGAGCCCTTTCTACATTTCATGAAACTATACATAATGTCATCCCTAAAGTTTCTCAAATTAAACTAAACAAACTAAATTGCCCCACTTCCCCCACCAAACAAATCCATCTAGAGTAATCTCAGCTCTTTACCCAGCCAGAAAAGCACTCAGCCAGTCACAGGTCTCCTTCCTTCTGCTGAAATCTGTGGGTTACATATCTGATTAAACCCTCACCTCCAGATGACCAATAACAGAGTGATGCCATGGAAATGCTTTGTACTATGTTCACATGACCATGTCACCCCAAATCAGGTCTACATTTGTGTCATAAAATTGGATTCCAAAGCTCACCAAAAATACTCCATCCTGCATTTTGTGGGAGTGGAAAGAATGCTGAATTTGGAGTTAGAAAACCTGATTGTAAATTTGAGCTTTTTCATTTAATGCCTATGTGACTTTAGATAAGTACCTTAATGAGGGTCCATAAAATGGCTGGTTATCTGTTTGACCTCTGAGGTCCCTTCTAGCTCTAATATAAGATGTCTGGATTTAATCAGTGACTGTTGTGTGAAAATTGTGACCCCAAACTTCTCTCTTGTAAGAAAATACCTATGTATGGAGCACCCCACAGACTGTGTGACCAATAGGCACTCACTGAGCACCTGTGGTGTTTATAATCTTTTACTAGGTGCTTCAGAGGAACTCAAAAGACATGGAAGACAGTCTGTTCCTTGAATTTATAGTCTAGTTGTAATCTACACACAAGAATCAATCCATTTATAAGCATTTAGTACCAGATTACATTCTAATGGAGGACAGTATATATATATATATATATATATATATATATATATATATATATATATACACACATATATGTATATTTGTATGATTGGTCATTTTTTGACTGTGTCCAACTCTGTCTGAACTCATTTGAGGTTTCCATAGCAAAGATACTAGAGTGGTTTGTCATTTCATTCTTCAGCTCATTTTACATATGAAGAAACTGAGGCATTAAATAGGGTTAATTAAGTGATTTGTCCACGCTCAGCAGTTAGTAAATGTCTGAGGCTGGATTTGAACTCAGGTCTTCCCGACTCCAGTCCCAGCATTTTATCTGTTGTGACACTTGGCTGCCACATGTATTTGTGTGTGTGTGTGTGTGTGTGTGTGTGT
>NC_058133.1:122265792-122305025 GCF_016433145.1 Gracilinanus agilis
ATATATATATATATATATATACATATATATATATACTCCAACATACAAATAAATAGTTGGTGGACTAAAGACACAGATACTAAGAAGAGTAAGCACTTAGAGAAAGCTAAGATTAATCAGAGAATTGGCAGAGGAGAGGAAAGAAAGCATTTTCTCTAAAACAGATGGGAGGGGGCAGCTGGATAGCTCAGTGGATTGAGAGCCAGGTCTAGAGATGGGAGGTCCTGGGTTCAAATCTGACCTCAGTCACTTCCTAGCTGTGTGACCCTGGGCAAGTCATTTAACCCCCATTGCCTACCCTTACCACTCTTCAGCCTTGGGACCAATACATAGTATTGATTCTAAGATGGGAGGTAAGGGTTTAAAAAGAAAATAAAATAAAACAGATGAGATACTAAAAGCTGATTCAGCTTAGCTGATGTCGCCTCCACTTTCAGAAGTAACAAACACTAAGCTGGTAAGATGGTAGAAACTGGTAAAGGGCAATCAATAGGTGAATTATCCATTTCCCCTTGATATTTGATTCTTTTTAAAATAACCCTTACCTTTTGTCTTATTTTTGATTCTTTTTAAAATAACCCTTACCTTTTGTCTTATTTTAAAGTCTAAGACAAAAGAGTGGTAAAGGCTAGACAACCAGGGTTAAGTGACTTGCCCAGTGTCACATATCTAGGAAGTGTCTGAGGCCAGATTTGAACTCGGATCCTCCTGACTCCAGGCCTGGTGCTCTATCCACTGTGCTCCCATCTACCCTTCTTATATTTAATCTTAATGGACAAGAGTCACTAGACAAACGTGCATGCTTGTCTCTCTATGTGTGTGCATATATATATGTATATATATATAGCACTATTTACATATATCTTTAATTTCTATATTATACACATATATTTTAATTCAGTTCAACAAACATTTATTAAGATCTACTATATGATCAACACTGTGCGAGACTCTGTGTCTTAGTAAAGTACCAGACACATAGTAGGCACTTAAATACATGTTGTTGTAAAGACAAAAAGGAAATGGCTCTTGCCATCATGGACCTTACATTTTATTGAAAAGCTATAATTAAACATAAGTAAGTACATACTAAGTAATTTCAAGGAAAGTTCAAATAAATGGGAGGAACAAGAAGGGCCTTGATAGGAGATAGCATCTGAACTGTAAATATACTGTATTAAATAACTACTTTAATAAGCAATTATTGAGTGCCAACTGTGGGCAGAGCTCTTTTCAAGGTGATGGAAGTGGTTTGCTATGTGCTGAGGCTATAATTCAATCATCATAGCTTCTTTCTCGCTTATTTTGGAATAAAAAATTGCTTTGGGACCTGAGGTTATTCCACACTTGTGAAGTAAAGCCAAAATACACAGTGGGGTCCTGGCTGAGTTTATTTGGACAAGAAAGTATTTCCTTTGATAGGGCCTTTTATCAAAGAAACAATTAACTTAGCACAATAAACAGAATCCTGAATCACTCTTCAAATGGTTTTGGAATAACAAACATTGTGAAATCACATTTTTGAAGACTCACTACCTAGTTTGAAACAAGTTGTGTGTGTCTGTGTGTGTGTCTTCTTTAATGTTCTTCCCAACCCCAATGTGGTAGGGTGGCCTGGAAGAGAGCCACATCAGCATTGAAATAGCTGCACAAGATCATGGGAAATAAGAGGTTTTTTTTAAATCTACCAAGGTGATAAGAAAGCATCTCTCTTTGGATCCCTGTATTCTGCATGCTTCATGACTCTCACTCATAACGTTAGGATATGCACTTTTATTTATTGGATAGCCATCACTACATATCTGTTTGGCTGTTTCTTTTTCTTTCTTTTTCTTTCCTTCTTTCTTTTTATTTATATTCACATAAGTGCTTGAATGTACAGCAAAAGAAAAAGAAAATCAAGAGGCATAATTGTAAAAAAATAGAAATAAAATATATTTAATAGAGCAAGCAATACTTTTCAAAGGCTAATCCTGTTTTCTTCCATAAAAGAGCCTTAGGATGCACTCTTGAAGAAAGAAGGGGATTCCTTTTACATTTCTTATTACTTCAATAACTTTTAGGGCAGTTACTATAACATATTAGCATTAGGTTAGCAGTTTATTGAGGAAGAAGTCATAAGGACAGAGTAATATATTATGGCAGAAGTGTGCCTGGAAGGATTAAGTCTGATGTTCTATATAAGACACACTAGGGAATGATAAACATCCAGCTCAAACTGGCTCAGAATGTCCAGAAAGCAGCATGTTGACTCTGTTACAGGGCCAGCTTTTTATATCACTGGCTTTCTTTCTCTTTCTCTTTTTTTTGTGATGTTGGAGGAGGGGGATAGACAAGATTCTGAGAACAAGCATAAACAAATAGGGTGGTTTAGGATGACCCCAAGAAATAATTATTTCCTGGGCCTTCTCCCCTCTCATTCCCAGTCCTAGGAAATGAGCCTTTAAGCACGACTGAAGTAGGTTGCTTCTGAGCTTCCTTCTGTGTTCATGCAGATCAGCCTTATTCCTCCTGACTTCTCCCACTGTGAGGTAAGGAGCAAACATGCATTAATGTGAATGAGTATGTTAGAGACTTCTGTACAAGTGACAGGGAAGAATTGTTGTGCTTTGTGCACAGGAGCCATAGCACTTGCATTTATACAGTCAGTTGATAAGTGTTTCAAAACCTCCTCCTGTTTTCTTTCCACAGACAATGTATCTACATACTCCTTTCCCAGATTCTCTCTATTCTAGGTCCCTGACTCACTATTAAAAAAAAGACAACACTCTCCTTCCATCTCTGAATCAATACTGTGTATTGCTTCCAAGGCAGAAGAATGGTGAGGGCTAGGAAATGGGAGTTAAGTGCCCAGGGTCATATAGCTAGGAAGTGTCTGAAAGTCAAATTTGAACCCAGGACTCCTGTCTTCTGACCTGGGTCTCACTTCACTGAGCCACTTAGCTGCCAACTCTAATTCCTACTATTAACTGAGCATCTTCTACTTGCCAATCACCTTCCATATCATATAATTTTGTTTCACACCTTCTTTCTTTCCTCCTTTTCATACTCTCACAGATCTCTTCATGAAGAATTGTTATAAATGTGTTTAGATAATCTATCAGTGGGGAAACTATTAGTGTATAGAGAGACAAGCCTTGAGACAGAAGATCCTGGGTTGAAATTTGAACTCAGATACTTCCTAGTTGTGTGACCCTGGGCAAGTAACTTACCACCAATTTCCTAGACCTTACAACTCTTCTAACTTAGAACTTAGTATTGATTCTAAGATAGAAGACAGAAGTTAAAAAAAAAAGTTTATCATAAGATGTGAGCATGTATGTATGCCATGCACACATATTCCATACCCACAAGTGAGCACATTTGTATATATTTGTTTTTCTGTGTGTACAAGTAAACACAATAAAGACAGACATAAGTAGAAGAACTCTGGGAATCCATGATATAGACAGAATTTATCATATGTAAGCTCCTTAAGAGCAAGATGTATTTTTTTGTCTGAGTATTCTCAAAACCTATCCTTTCTATAACATAGTGGGTTCTTACAATATGTATTGATTGATTGAGCTGTAGTGGAGGGTAACATGATTGCTGAATTTTTTCAAAAAAACATTTACTAAAACCAGGTCTCAATCACCACAACTTAGATGTTATCAAACCATGTTCCTTTGGATGTCAGCCTTGATAACTGAAGGCACCATTTTCCATTTTCTTTCCTATTTTAAATAGAGTATATTTTGGATGTCCAGGATATCATTTAATCTAGTAATCTATGCTATGTTCAGGCTTGCTATAGCAGAAGGCATTAAATAACAGGTGATTAAAAAATGTTTCAGGGGCAGCTGGGTAGCTCAGTGGAGTGAGAGCCAGGCCTAGAGACGGGAGGTCCTAGGTTCAAACCCGGCCTCAGCCACTTCCCAGCTGTGTGACCCTGGGCAAGTCACTTGACCCCCATTGCCCACCCTTACCAATCTTCCACCTATGAGACAATACACCGAAGTACAAGGGTTTAAAAAAAATGTTTCAAGTCATGTTTCAAGAAGCCCTGGACTAGTTCATAACATAAGAAGAAAAAGAAAAGTAAGTCCAAACACAGAGTATTAACATAAAACCATATGTGGCAAAAGCCATTGGAACAAAATAAGACTCATTTGTTATGGATTCTGGTTCTTCCAGACATAAGAGAGAATCACAGCAGGAATCTGGAGACTGAGGTCAGAATGTCTGATAAAAAGGATCCAAAACTTGAAACCAGGCATTGGAGCCAAGAGTTATTCACAACCTGTTCTGGGTGAGAACTCTAAGAATGCCAGTGGCCTCATTTTCAGCCTCATGTTTCTTTGTCTTTGGCCCATCTTGAAAATTAGCATGTCAGAAATTCTCTGATTTTCACCTAACAGTGGTGTCTGAGCAAATAGTATATGAGATTTTCTGACTGGAATGGACAATCCATTGGGAGAATATTGGGCACCTAGGAGAGAGATAGGAGGGTGAAATGTTTCACCTATTACTCTTTGGAATATTGCACAAAAAGAGATGAAATTATTCTCTGGAGTATCAGCTAGAAAATGATAAATCACCTATTGTCACTTGGTAATATAAGGATTTCTATAAAGTATTAAAAAGAACAAGGAAATCTTGAATTCATTTGACAATTTTTTATTTCTGTAGGGAATAAAGTATCCTATTTGTTTTCTCTTTAATACCATTACCTAAAGGGAGAGGCCAGGGATCTAGAAAGATATTTAGAGATCATTTAGTCCTCTCTCATTTAAAAATTAAGAAATGGTGTCCCAGAGGAATTATTCACCAAACTGGTAACCCACAGAAGTAGGATTTGAACCAAATCTTTTAATAATATGCTCAAGGTCACAGTGCTAGTGATAAATCTGGGATTAGTATCCTGGTCTTCTGATGTCGTCAAGAGTTTTTTGTGCTGTTTTGATGCCTGATTTCAAAGAATGCAAACAAGAAGCAAATATCTGTCCTGTGATAGTATTGGAAAAGAAAACTGAGAATTGGGCCTTTTAGTGAATTTCATTACGTGGAAAATAGGAGAAAGAACTCAACCTCGAATCCAGTCTAAAATTACTACTGAACAAGCCTTGTCACCTTGTTAAAGTGAATTTATTTCTTATTGTTATACAATTGTTTCAGTCATTTCCAACTCTACATGATCCTATTTGGGCTTTCCTTGGCAAAGATACTGTAGTGTTTTGCCATTTCCTTCTCCAGCTCATTTTATAAATAGAGTAATTGAGGCAAATTTGGTTAAGTGACTTATTTGAGGTCATTCAGCTGGTGTCAGGAGACAGATTTGAACTCTTCCTGACTCCATACCCTACATACTTTCTACTGTACCACCTAGCTTTCCCAAAGTGAACTTGGATTTACTTTAAAAAGAAAATTAGGCAGAAAAGAGAACTGTTTTGACAGAGACAAAATAGTATTGCTGTACACTTCTTGTTTTCCCAACACCAGAGAAGAGTAACATTACTTACAAATAATTTAATCTAAATCTACATGACACATTTAAAGTGAATTTAGATTAGATCTCTAGAAACCTCTAAATCTCTAGAGACTCACAGAATGGATTCAATGATTCTGTCAACTCTAGAGATCTAATCTAAATTCACTTAGAAGTAGTAAGTGGATCGGGAAACTATTATCCGTCTGACAAAAGGGGAAAAAAAAGTCCCCATCCCTCAGCATAGTCTAACGTGTTAAATATTTCTTGCCTAAAGAGATCACAAAATTCTCTTGCACTAAACCCCAGGAGAGGAGATGACAAGTCCTGGAAGTTACACTGTTAAAGGAATTTTGTTACATAGGATATCCTGTATCTCTAATACCCTGATGTTTCTTGTTTGAGTTGGAGATCTTGAAGGGAGTTAACAACACTGGGGTTCTGGGTACCAACAGAGAATGCTTTGGTGTCAGTTGAAAATCTTCCTCCACCTTTAATTTATTAACATTTCTAAGTATATCATAATTATTTCTCTGGCTCCATTATTATAAGATTTCCTCTTTTAGGATAGGAACTGTTTTTTCTGTTTATCTCTTTGCTTTAGGGTTGAAATAAGGGGTAATATATACAATATATGCCCTCTTTGTAAATTACCTTTCCCAGAAGTCTGCAGTAGTTTATAATGCCAACAGTTTGAAAGGAGGCTAGAACTCTCATATGGGAAAAGGTGTAGTCTTGAGTCAGGATAACAGACATATAGGAGAACAGAAAAGATAGCAATGGAGAAGAAATGACTGCTGAGACCTGACCCTGACATCATTCTCACCTTGTTCTTGGGCTAGAAAACTCTAGTATTCTCCTGGTTCCCATTTCAACATTCTTTATTGCATGCATGTCGAAGAACCCAATGCACCCAATTCTGCTTCTGTGGGCTGATACCTAACATTCTGACCTTCATGATTTGATTGATAATGTTCTGATTGTGTTATGGAAGTTTTAGAAGCAAGCAAGACTTGTTAGGCAGGAGCTGAGATCAGCAGTTCCCCCTGGAGATATGTGTGGGAAAGGGAGTAGTATAAGCATTTGCTGCTTAATTTTACTCCATATTACTGACACTGCATTTAAGTATTTTTTTAATTTACTAGGACGTAGTGTGATTTATTCTAGCTGCTTCAAGGAAATTCAGCATAAATGGAGGCTCATGAACTATAAATTGAGATAGAGTGTTATATCTTAGAGCAGACCTAGAAACAGACAATAAGGTGCTATGTTCTCTTTGGGAATTACCTACAGCATTAGTTCAGGGGCTCCTGGGAAACATAATTTCTGAAGAGAACATGCAGTAGACAAGCTTCTTCCCTTTACATTAGCCCATTGCCTTGTCTACAATAGGCATTTAATAAATACTTGCTGAACTGAATAAAACCTTGCTGTCAGGTGAATCTAATCCCCTGCTGCATTCTGCTCAGCCTTCTGAGGATTGATCAAAAGCTGAGGAGGAAGGAAGATCAAAGTTGGGAATAATAAAGAGAATGGAATGTGGTAACAGAATAGATTCAAATAACTGGTGTTCAAACATAAGACCCATAGATATGGAAGACTTAGAGAAAAGGAAAAAGGCAAGAAGCCCCCAAAAGATTCATATATTTCACCTCTAAAACAGTAAAAAGAAAATAGGATTTTAGTCACGTCTTTGATTATTCTCAAGGAGTAAAAAAAAACCATTAATATAGTAGGGGGAAATTGCCAAGTGTTAGAAGAAAGTATGGAAATCATCTAATTATTTTTTTACCCATGAGGAAACTGAGGTACAGTGAGGTGCTGTGACTTGCCCAAAGTCATATAGTTATTAAGTAATAAAGTTGAAATTAGAACCCAAGTCTCGGCCCTCTAGTCTAATTTCCCTGCTAGATTTTTATAGTACTTTAAAGTTTATGAAGTACTTTAGAAGTATTACTTCATTTGACCCTCACAACATCCCTGTAAGGTAGATGCTCTTATTATTATCCCAATTTATAGGGATATGGGAAAACTGAGGCTGAGAGTTTGGTTTGCCTAGGGTGGCACAGTATCTGGAGCAGGATTTGAACTCCAAGGTCAGCATCCTATCCACAGAATTTACCTAACTGTCCATATCACATTAGCTTGCTCTAACTACAATAATAAAGATTTATATGGATGTCAGTAATGATCCTAATGGCAGGTGAGAATTTAGCATCTTTGCAGAGGGGTTATAAGAGAATTCATGGATTTGAAGATACGACGACATAGGTTCAAGTACTTACTAGTTGTGCAACACAAGGAAAATCACTTAAATTCTGAGGACTTTGGGTCATTGAAGAAGTTGATGTGGTCGTAGAAAGCATGATGAACCCAAACCCTCTGATTTAAAATCCTGGGCTATCTCACCTTGTGACCATGGGCTAGCTGTTCTTTAGGCCTCAATTATACAACTATAATGAGAAGATTGGACTAGATGACTGATGTGGTCCCTTCCATCTCTAAATCTATGTGCCTATGACCCTATAAACACTCCAGATAATCCACCAATTCAAAGACAGGGCATTGGGGGATAGATTCCTTCAACCTTAGCAAAAATCAAACAAAAATAAGGCTCTTCAAATTATTTGTGCAGTTTATACTAAACTGTCATAGTAAAAAATGTTTCATCCTCTCCCTCCCAATCTGATTAATCTCTGGAAGAATGCAAAATGGAAAAGGCAAAATATAAGGCATAAGGAAGCTTCCAGAGAATGTCAACCATCTTGCTTTTATAGGTGGACTGTCATGACTGATCCTCATTGAACCAATCATCAGAGTTTCTAGAGTTCTACTATTTATGTATAAAAAAAGCCCATGCCCATTAATTTCATCAGGTTGGTTAAGGAATTTCTCAATTTGATCTATTGCCTACTCCAACTTTATACTCTCTCCCCAGTCATTTGCTAATCGAGCAAAACCAAAGTAGGTTGCTTCAAGGCTTAGTGGACTGTACTCACTAAGTCTACATAGCAGGGAGTCTCAACAAAGGTTGCCATGCAGTTCTTAGAAACTCAAATTTAAGTCTTTTGTGAGAACTCAAAATTCTCATAACTAGCTCCGACACATTCTGAACTTCACAGTTATCCCCCTACAGCAGTGATGGGCAAACTACGGCCCCCTGGACTGTTCTGTCTGGCCAAGCATCATTATTCCTAATCTGACAAATACAATGAGTAGGATACAATACAATGAAACTTCAAAAGAGTTGCCTTAGAAACAGACTGACAGATGAGCATTTCCTTTCCTTTGGCCCCCTCTTTAAAAAGTTTGCCCATCACTGCCCTTTGGCACACAAAAGATTACAAAGTTCCTATGGTTGGGGCAGGTACGTTCAGAATTGGTAGAGCATCAGGTCCAAAATTGGGAAAACCTGAGTTCAAATCTGACCTCAGACATTTCCCTAGCTGTGTCATCCTGGGCAAGTCTACCCCCAATTACCTAGCCTTTATCACTCATGTCTCCAAAACTTAGTATCAATTCTAAGACTTTAGAAGGTAAGGCTTAAAAAAAAAGTTCCCATTGTCCAAACAATAATACATATTCCCAAGAATACTACACACAAACACCCACACACATCCAAATGTGCACATTAATTCTCATATAAACATCCTGTTGTGATAATAGTGCTACCTACCAGCATGTGCCCCTTTTAAGATAAAAGGAAGTGGCCTGGAAAAAAGCTGCTTCTTTTGCTCTCATTTGAGGTTTTGCATTCCCTTCATTTCGGTCAAAGTTCTATTACTGGTAATGTCTCAAAAGCATGATTTTTCTACCAATGCACACCTCAAGAGTAGTGTTAAAGCCTTTTGTTGAAATGACCTATGTTCACCAGTGCAGTGATTTATGGAGCATCCAGGCCTCAGTCATTCCCTCTGTAAATAGATCTTGTTAAATTATTAAAACAATTGACAGGTTCCTTCCTCTTCTGTGACATCTGAATAGAGTTCTTTAGGACTTTGGGTACACCATATCTTGGAGATTCAGTACCTCGCCTAATTCATCATTTTGTGTCTAGCTCAAAAATGGTTAAATTGAAATGAAAATTGTATTCTAACACAGACAAAAATACGTATATGTAAAAATACAATGATTTCTACATATGCCATTAAAGAAATGATTTAGATAAGCTTTTTTTGTTCAAACTGAAACTTAATCACTAAATTCTTTTTTTACCATTAGTTTTATTTCTGGTTTGCAGTGAGAGAGCTCTGGGATCATTTCAACTTTAAAACAATAACAAAACTTTATAAACTCATCAGAAGAGGATAAAGGATTAGCAGACTTTGCTATGTTAAATTTATCTCTGTATTTATTATCACTCCCCCTTTAAAGTACATATGCCTTAATCCCTTGCAATCTAGCTTCTACCCATCACTCAAGGGAAACTTCCTTCTCCTCTCTTTGTAACTGCAAAATTTCTCAGTCTACATTCTCTTTGACCTCCTCTGGCATCCCTCTTCTGGTTCTCCTACATATATAACTTTATCTATCTCCCTTGCCAGATAGTCATCTATTATCTGTTTAATCAGTGGTTACCCAAAAACCTGTTTTGGACCTCTCATCTCCTTTCTCTTGAAGATTTGTCTTTTGGAGATACCCAGTTCTGATCTCTTCCTCCTGAACTCCAATCAGACATCATAAGTTACTTGCTGGATAATTCAGACATTAGGGAGAATTTATGTTCAAATCCTATATCTGGCATTTGCTAGCAAGTCACTATACCTCACTAAGTCTCAGTTTTCTCATCATAGATCTACAGTTGGAAAGAACATGAAGATTCATAGAGTCCACTGCCCTCATTTTACAGTTGAGGAAACTGAGACCCACTGAGGTAAAATAACTTGCTAGTAAATGCCAGAGGTGGGATTTGAGCATAGATGTTCAATAATGTCTGAATCAGTGTTCTTTCCAGGTAGGAAAGACACTTGATTAGTGATTAGAGTGCTGGACTTGGAGTCAAGAAGATCAAAAAAGCAAGAAGATTCAAAAAATCACCTCCCTGGCTTCATTCAAGTTTCCTTTTATCTGCTGAGGATACCATCAAACTTTCAGTCACCCAGATTCATAATTATAGAATCATCCTTGAGTCTTCCCTGTCCTTTATTCTTCATATCTAATCAGATGTAAATCCTGCTGTTAATTCCTCTATAACAATTCTTGGAGTCATACCTTTCTCTCTCTCTTCCAAACTACCACCAACCTAGGCCAGATCCTTGTTAACTCTTGCCCAGGCCATTATAATAAGCTATCAGATAGTCTCCATGCTACATCTTTTCTTGATGCAGCTTTCAAATTAATTTCCCTAAGGCAAAAATCCCGTCATGTCACTTCCTTTAAAGCCTTCAAAATCTCATTTTCTATATGATAAAATATAAATTCCTTGGGCTGCCTTTCAAGGCACTTCTTAATCTGTCTCCTATATATCTTTTCAATCTTACTATATATTTTTCTTTTCATAAACTCTAAATTCCAGTCAAACTGAATTACTAGCCATTCTCCAAATTCAATATTCCATTCCCTAACTTGATGTATTTGCACATGCCTGAAAAATACTCTCTCCTTAACTCCACCTCTCAGAAACCTCATTTTCCTTTGCAGCTCAATTCAGGTGTTGACTCCTCCAAGAAGTTTTCCCTATACACCTTCCCTGACTTGTTAGGGTTTTTCCCTCTTCAGTTATCCTTGACATGTAGTTAGATAGATATATGTGTATATATTTGCATATATACCTATATAGGCACATGCATATGTTTGTAGAATGTTCTACCACTCTCAGTGGAATACAAGCTCTTCAATGACAGAAACAATTTCATTTTTGTCTAACATAAGACCTTACAAATAATAATCACTTAATAAATGTCTATTGAATTCAACTTAATTTTTTTCTTTCTACTCACAACGTAAAGCCTTACATAAGGTGAAACTTGGATAAATATTTGTTGAATTAAAGAAAGATCCTTTTTGTCAGGAGAAAAAACAGCAACTATGCAATCAATGGTTTTGTTATAGAATCTTTTAAATATTTCCCTGAACTAATAAATTACATAGCTCATATTCACAGAAGAAAATGCACTATGGAAATCAAGGTTGGACAGGAACAATTGCTTTCCCTGGGGAAACATTATAAGATTCACATCCACTGCCTTTCACCTGTAAGATCATAGATCTATAGTTGGAAAGAACCTCAGAGTCCATCTAGACCACTGCCCTTTTTTACAGTTGAGGAAACTGAGGCCAAGTGAGATGAAATAACTGACAAATAAATGTCAGAAGAAGGATTTAGACGTAGATTCTTCCTAAAGTCTTACCAGTGTTCATTCCAGGCAGGAAAGGCACCTAGTCAGTACAGTGAAGATTGCTGGAACTGGAGTCAGGAAGGCCTGAATTCAAGTCTAGCCTCATGTACTCACTAGATGTGTGGCTCTCAGCCAATCATTTTACCTCTTCTGCCTCATTTTTCTCCTCTGTAAAGTTGAGGTGATAATAGCACTTAGCTCCCAGGATTTTTGTGAGAATCAAATAAGTTAATATTTGCAAACCACTCTCTGAACCTTAAAGTGCTATATAAATACAAACTATTATTATAATTTTCATTGTACCTTTAGCTGATCCCTAGTCCTAAATCCTATTTGAGGGAGCCCTTGAATGCCCCAAGGGCTCCTCTAAGATTAGACTTACCCTTTGAGAGGGGGAACTATTTTTTTGTTTCTTCTATTTTTTGACTGTTTTTAGTTATTTGTTTTTAACTTTTAAAATTCAAATGTTTATGGGTTTAGATATGTATTTACATTCACCAAAGCAAATATGAACAATTGGAACTTTGTAAAGTTTGTAGCTTTGTTGGAAAAACTTTGTGTGTTGTATTGGTTTAACTATGAATTTAGGGATGAGTGTCACACCTAGGTACAAGAAGACTGAGTCCTCACAAAAGACTGTTCAATTTGGGAGCATAGTTGACATTATTAAGAATCATTTCTATGCAGAATCAGTGAAAATGGTTCAAAGCAATCTAGTTTGGTTTGCTAGAATAGCAAATAACTGGGGAAAGAGTGTAAAGTTTATCCACCGAATTGCAAAATTCCCTGATTATGCTGAAAAAGGGCACAGGCCATTTTTTAATATAAATGACAGGGCACAGGAAACTTCTGACGATTGGCTAAAGGAGAATCAATCTTAACACTGCCTATAAAAGGAAGCTGGTTATATTCTCTGATGGTCTCTCAGTGTCTCCTATTTTACCTTTTCCCTCATACGTTCTCCCATAGAATAATCAGAGTAGGAGGGCGAGGGTTAGAGAAAGATTTTGAATTCCATAAATAGTGTGATCTCAGAATCTAGCCTTCCACTGCTTAGCATATTTGGCATGTAACAGGCACTTAAAAATGACCAACTGACTTTTCTAATTGAAAAGAGAGGTTTCCTGGGTTGTACCAGATTTGATCCTAAGTTTCATAGCTTTGGTACTGTTCCTCCTAGAAAGGAATCCAATTTGTTCCTTGGACAAAGAAAACGGTTCATGTGGTTCTTCAATAGCATCTTATATGGAGACAAATCCAGAGTTAGTGCAGGTCTGGTGAGAAGGGTTTACTTGTGCAATAAGATTCAGAACAAGTTGACTTTTAGGGGAACTCTAAACCACAGGGTGGTACTCTTTGTTTTTTTAAGAATATGCAGGACTTCATAGGAAATATTGACTCAGCAGAATAATAGGAAACTCAGTTAATATACATTCTATGGGACAGTTTTAATATTTTCTCAGACTAGTAGATAAGTAGAAGAGGTCATCTTTCTTGGCCACCTTGGTCAACTGGTCTAGTTTCACTAGATTTTTCCTTGTGGGCTAGAATTACAAGTGCAATCTTTATAGTCACTGAGTAGTATCTGATAAAAGTTTTCACAAAATTCAAAAGTCACTTAGAACAATGATAATGTTGAAACATGATTTTTTAAATTTAAACAATTTTTCAAATATTTTATTTAAGTTCATAGCCCTTTCATTTCTGAAGTTATTGAAGTCTAAAACTGCACTAACACTTTGAGGTCACTGTTCTCTTAGGAATAGAAGATATCTTCTGCCTCATTGATTTCCTACCATCGTAAGCAATTTTACCAAAATTCTACTTTCAAAATGAAATGACCTCTATGGTGCTATTGTTCCAACAAAGATTACATATCCCTTTTATAATAAAATCTTAGTACTGCTAGTCATGAGCTCGGCTAGAAAAATTTGAAATGAAATGTAATGAAATCATGTTTGTACTCCTCATGTTCAAATTCTATAAACTAATATAAGATCAGACCAAGAAAGGAAATCTCTGTATCAAAGTGAGAGCATATGGAAAGGAGAGTGTTCCTTCCTTCTTTCCTTCCTTTTTTATTTCTCTCTATTTTTTAAGTCTGGGTCTCCCTACCTCCCTCAGGTCTAAAAGTATAATTGCTACCCATGGACTCAAATCTGCTGTTGATTGAAGTTTTAACCATTCTACAAAGAAGTTTTACCTGTTTCATTTACAATCTGGACTGGTTTCCCTTCCTTGGGCAGCATGGTGTCCCCCTGTTTCTTGGAGCTCACAAAATTAGTGCAAGGCTTAGTGTGGACACTTGATCAGTTTTAATTCTACTGTGACTTACAACTTTCAGTCTCAAGTCTTACAACTCTCAATTACAAGTGATCCATTAGCCTCAGCCTTCCCTAGTAGCAGGGATCACAGGCATGTACCAACATTGCTGGTAAAAGATTCAATCTTATTATGGCCATCCCTGGTTTTCAGAGAAAATAGATGGTTCTAAGAAGGTTCTGAAATGAGAAAAGGGAAAGCTTAGGTCAAAAGACATTATATTCATTTAAGAAATTTACCCTAACTCATGACCAGTCACCCAAATTTCAAAGGTAGTTATATCAACCCACTATTTTTCTCCAACTCTTATCTTTCTTATCTTAGACATGCAACTCTCCTTTTTGGACATCTCAAAGCCATACCCCCAACTTTTGCTTTCCAATTCTTGATTTTTGAATCAAAAATCAAGAATATATATGTATACATATATATATATATATATATATATATAGAGAGAGAGAGAGAGAGAGAGAGAGAGAGAGAGAGAGAAAGAAAGGGACTGTCTTGTGTGAGTAGATCCATATCAATACCATGGATTGCTAGAAAACATAGCTTTTCTAGCCAAAAAGAGTCTGAAAGATTATGAGATCCAAGTGGGACAAAGGGAGCCCAGAAAAATTGGAGTAAGGGTATAGAAGACAAAATCATAGAAGTCAGAGAAAGCCACCTCTGGAAGATGTTGCTAATCTGAATTGACTATAATTGTGAACAACTTGAATCATTCATTGATCATTGATATTCTTATAAAGTCATCTGCTAAAATATATATAGGTGCTTTGTGACTGTGATACTCAGAATTTGAGCCCAGACTTGCCATAGACTTCTTTGTATATGTGAGGAAGTATACCCAGAGATGGTAGGTGTGTTGTACCAATTGTTCTTACTATGGAACTTTTAAAAATTATTTTGCAAACACTAATTAAAGTCATTAGCTAATTATGAATCAGCTAATTATGAAACAATGAGTTCTGTTGAGCTACAGTAGAAGAGACTGAGCCCCTAGAACACTGAGGAAATAGTACTGCCTAGTAGGAACCCAGTTCCTGAGTGTAGGTACAAATTCGTGAGTGCTACCAAATTTGTTGTACAGCCATTCAGTCACATCTGATATCTCATGATCCCACAGACCATAGGACTCTAAGCCCTTCTATACTCCACTACCTATCAAAGTCCAAGTTTATGTTCATTGCTTTCATGACCATATCTATCCATTTCATCCTCTGCCTTCTCTCCTCACTTCACCTGAAATCTTTCACAACATCAGAATTTTACCAATAAGGCTTGTCTTCTCTTTAGGTAGCCAAAGTAGTTAAGCTCCACCTTTAGCATTTGTCTTTCCGATGAATAATCTGAAGTAATATCTTTAAGTGTTGATTAATTTGATGCCCTTGCTGCCAAAGGTACTCTAAAATCTCCAGCACCATGATTTGAAAGCACCAGTAGTGTGGCACTCAGCTTTCCTTACAGCCCAGGTCTCACAGCCATACAGTACTACTGGAAAAACCATGGCTTTGGCGATATGGACCTTTGTCATTAAGGTGATGTCTCTGCTTTTTTGTATACTGTCTATGTTTGTCTTAACTTTCCTTTCAAGGAGCAAGTGTCTTAATTTCATGACTGTATTTTCCACCTTCAGTGATATTTAAGTGCAAGTATATAAATTCTGATACTGCTTCTATTTCTTTTTCTTCTATTTTCCAGGAACTAATGGGACTACTTGTCATGAGCTTTATTTTTTATGTTAACTTTCAAACCAGCTTTTGGATTCTCCCCTTTCAGGCTTATAAAGTTTTCTTAATTCTTCTTTACTTTCTGGAAGCAGAATGATATCATCTGCATGCCTGAGATTATCTATATTTCTCCCAACAACCTTAATTAAGGTTTTTGATTAATCCAGCCTGGCACTTTGCATGATGTATTCTGTGTATAAGCTAAAAAAAATAAGTTAGTAATATACAGTCTTATTTTACTCTTTTCCCAATCTTAAACCAGTCATTCAGTTCTTTTTTTAAAATTGTATTTAATTGATTAATTAAGAAAAATTGTCCATGATTCCATGATTCATGTTCTTTCCCTCCCCTCCTCCAACCTCCCTCCCATAGCCAATGCACAATTCCATTGAGTTTTATATGTGCCATTGATCAAGATCTATTTCCATGTTATTGATATTTGCACTAGAGTGATAGTTTAGAGTCCACAACCCCAATCATATCCCCATTGACCCATGTGATCAAGCAGTTGTTTTTCTTCTGTGTTTCTGATCCCACAGTTCTTTCTCTGTATGTGAATAGTGTTCTTTCTCATAAGTCCCTCAGAAATGTCTTGGATCATTGCTTTGCTGCTAAGAGAGAAGTCCATTACATTCAATTTTGTCACAGTTTATCCGTCTCTATGTATAATGTTCTCCTGGTTCTTCTCCTTTTGCTCTGCATCAATTCCTGGAGGTCATTCCAGTTCACATGGAATTCTTCCAGTTCATTATTCTTTTTAGCACAATAGTATTCCATCACCAACAGATACAACAATTTGTTCAGACATTCCCCAATCAAAGGGCAATCCCCTCATTTTCCAATTTTTTGTCACCATGAAGAGCATGGCTACAAATACTTTTGTACAAATCTTTTTCCTTATTATCTCTTTGGAGTATAAACGCAGCAGTGGTATGGCTGGATCAAAGGGTGGGCAGTCTTTTAGTGCCTTTTGGGCATAGTTCCAAATTGCCATCCAGAATGGTTAGATCAATTCACAACTCCACCAGCAATGCATTAATGTCCCTATTTTACCACATCCCCTCAAACATTTATCACTTTCCTTTGTTGTCATATTAGCCAATCTGCTAGGTGTGAAGTGGTATCTCATAGTTGTTTTGATTTGCATTTATCTAATTATAAGAGATTTAGAACACTTTTTTCATGTGCTTATTGATAGTGTTGATTTCTTTATCTGAAAATTGCCTATTCATGTCTCTTGCCCACTTATCAATTGAGGAATGGCTTGATTTTTTGTACAATTGATTTAGCTCCTTATACATTTGAGTAACTAGACGTTTGTCCAAGTTTTTTGTTATAAAGATTTTTTCCACAATTTATTGTTTCCCTTTTAATTTTGGTTGCACTGGTTTTGTTTGTACAAAACCTTTTTAATTTTATGTAATCAAAATTATTTATTTTACATTTTATAATTTTTTCTAACTCTTGCTTGGTCTTGAAATATTTCCTATCCCAAAGATCTGACAGGTATACTATTCTGTGTTCATGTAATTTACTTATTGTTCAGTTCTGATTGTTGTTTCTTAACCCACTAATAGATTCCTCAGGGGACAAGTAAAATAATCTGGTGCTTCCTTCTTTTTGAGGACTTGCCATATTTTGTTATGATCTACATAGTCAATGTTTAGTGTAGTCAATGAAGCAGAAGTAGATGGTTTTCTGGAACTCTCTTGCTTCCTCCATAGTATAGTGAAAATTGGCAATTTGGTAGGGTGCTATATGTGTATATTCATTTCTTTGTGGGTTGTGTATGTACATCTTGGAGAAAAAGGGAGAGTATCTGGACTTGTTATTTCATCAGGGTAGTAAAATTTCTAGTGTGAAAATGTCTTCCAACATCAGTGAGTTATTGCTTTGCAACCTATGGTACTAAAGAGTTGCTGAAGACACTGAGGAATAAAATCACTTGCCCAGAGTTACATATTAGCATTTGTCAAGGTGGATTTGACCCCACATTTCATTGACTCAAAGGCCAGTTTTCTATCTACTACATTCCTTTAATGCAGAGGTTCTTAACCTGGGGTCTATGGATATATAGCAGGAGGGTCTATGAACTTGGTTGAGAAAAAATTGCATTTTAATTTTGTTTCTAGTTAATTTCCTTTATGCATCATTAATTGGATTTCATACATTTAACAAAAATTATTTTGAGGAGTCAGTGGGTTTCATTAGATATAAATCTTAAAATCCTATTATATTCTTGAATTAGACTATAAACTCCTTTACAATGGATATGATATAATATAATTCTTTTCTTTAATGCTTCTAGCATTTAGCATACTGCCTGGCACATAGTAAGAACTTATTAAATGCTTATTAAACAATCGAGTTATTGACTTCCAGAAGATCAGTTTCATTGGGGACACTTTAAATTGCCCACTTTAAGGTATATAGTTGATGGTCATACTATATATAACAGAAAAAACTATAATGAAACAACCCTCAGTGCCTTCAATTTATCACTACTTGAGCTGTGAGATATTACAAGGCTGCATACAGCACTTTGCCATGACTGGCCACAATATAGGAAATAGTATTCTATTCAGCTCTGTGACCCCTGACACAGAAATCTATTATGGATGGGAATCACTGGTCCTAGCCACAGTCTTGCAACAGTTCACTGTTCCCTTGGGCTAAAGGCAGGAGCAATGGATGGGATATAGTTGGATGGAAGGCAGACAGAAAGGCAAGAGAGGAATAGAGTTAAACAAGTTCCATAGTTAAATTAGATCTCATTGAGATATTTCACACTAATATAATTTAAACTGAGTCAGGGATCTAAAAATAGAGAAGAAACTATTCTCCTCAGTAGTATCAGTGCCAGGCATGGATAGGCTTCTAATAAATGTCTTTTGATGATGGATGTTTCTCAAATACCCACTGATGCATCACATCTTATTAAGTGGTATTTTATATACAAAGAAAACTGCACAAATGCCATTGATCAACTTTGAAAAAGCTAATGTGTCTGCCTACGGTTCTAGATATTTAAAATTTTAGTAAGATATTAACACACTAATTGCCTTGTCTATAGATGAATAAAGTTTCCCCATATTTCCTAGTGCCATCAAAAGAAGAGAACTTGGACTTATCCTATTTATTATTTTCTGAGACATACAAATATCATTTGTATTTGGTAATGCACAAGCAAATCATTTTTCTTTGCTTGTCTGGAAATCACTAGTTGCTTTTTCTGGTTGCTAGGATTTGTAATCAACTTAATATCTGGTGAGTTATGTAAAAAGTGTGTTTCACTCTGATTGCATCTGATTAAATGGACAAAAAGTCTCTTCAATAAACTAAGAATTCATTTATGGTTTAATTTCCTAACAATTCATGCAGAATTGTATGGAGTGGGGAAAAAAGTGCTACTCATATTCATTTCTCACCATTTCCATTTCCTTACCTTTGCCATTTCTTTAAATAACACTTCTTTTATTATACTTCTCTCTCATAATTCTTCTACTATCCTCAAAAATTTAAATAAAGAAAGCACTGGTGTGGGGGAAAGAACACTGGCTCCAAATCAGAGGATTCTGGGTTCAAATACAACTTTTTATGATTCTATCTGTGCCACACATAATTCTTAAGACTCTAAATAGAAGAGCAGGCATTGATCAGCATCTGTAGAATGACATAACAAATTGAAAATTCTTTAAGCCAAAAAAACAATAGATCCAGTCTGTAAAAGGTGATGAGAAACAGCCAGAGAAGTGTTTTGATAAAGGTATGAACTAATAAGCGAGGCTTTTGGACCTGATCCTTTGTTCAACTTTAGTTCCCCGAGATGACCCAATACTCTACCTATCTGATCAAAAGTAGGCTATCCAAACTGGTTACTATGGAGTACCTAGATGATGATACATAATAATTAAAATTCAAAATGTTCATCAATTTTTTATTATTTACTATTTCCAAGAAACTACAATCCGTACTAGAGATACAAAGACAAAAATAAACTATCCTACCTCCTAGGACCTTACTGAAAGTGGGTGGTTGGCAACATCAGTAAATTTAAAATGTATAAAATGTAGATTCAATGGGAGAAAATGTTTGGGCTAATAAGAAGATCAAGAAAGGTCTTTTGTATCTTTATGCAAAGGTGGCATTGTATTTTGAGAGAAGTTAGCAGATCATATAGGCAGATGGAGGAGATAGTATGTTTAGACATGGGGGACAATTTGTTAAAATAGAAAGAGGCAAAAAGTGGAGTATTGTATATGAGGAAAACCTAGCAGACCACTTTCTAGAATGTGAAGAATTCAATTTTACCACACTACAAAAATAGATTAGAGTTTTATCTTGAAAGATTTAATACTCCAGGCTGAGGATTTTTTATTTCATCTCAGGTATGATAAGAAGCCAATGAGGATTTTTGAGTAAGTAGATAACATCAGAACTGCATTATAAGATTATCAATTCCAAAGTGGACCTATATGGTAAATAATGATGCAATTGTGACAATTTATATTAATCAGGAAAGTTGGTTAAACTATATTCATAATTTATATGGGTCAGACTTTGTTACCAATGGGTTCTCTGAGAACAGAATTCAGGCTTGGGTGTTCGAATATGAATATATGGATAGAGACTGAAAAATTCATTTATCTGTCATTTATGCTTATTGCATATGCTTACATTTCTTTTTTAAAAAGTGGTTCCCTATTTACAACTACTGGTCATAGAAAAATCCAAGTATTAGGTTTGGTCTTTAATTAAGCAAAAGGATTCAATTTAATTGTGGGCATAAAAGTTGAGGAAGGACTGGAAAGTGTTCAGAGAAGAGTGATTAGAATGTCAAGGAACCAACATTTGTGCCATGAATAAATTCATAAATGGGTAAGACTGTGGCTCACATCAGTAAGGTTAATTGACTCATCCAAATTCACACAGAGCTAGGTTTGAATGCAGGTCTTCAGGCTCCACACTGATCCTTTCTCCAGAACCACACTGCCTCTATGGGTTTTACTAAATGTCTGCTTAAATTTCTTCTAGGTTTTAAGTTTCCTTTTTGTATTCTCAATAAGGAGGTAGTCTCAGAAGCAATACCTTCATTTTACTTCTGTATGTCTGGTATTGTTTTAAATTTTTAAATTTTATTTTTTCCAGTTACATATTAAAACAATTTATAGCGTTTGTTTTCTAATTTTTCATTCCAAATTCTCTCTCTGCTTCCCCTCTACTTGAAAAAGCAAGCAAGTTGATATAGATTACATATGTAGTCGTGTAAAAATTTCCATATTAGCCATGGTGCAAAAGACAATATAGACCAAAAAGAAAGGAAAAAGGAAAAATTCGGACTCAATTAGTTCTTACTCAGGAGGTGGGTAGCATTTTTCATCATAAGTCCTTTGGAATAATCTTAGATCTTTGTATTGCTGAGAATACTTGTCAGTCAAAGTTTGTGACTATTACAATATTAATGTGCAAAATGTTCTCCTGGATCTGCTTACTTCGCTTTGAATTAATTCATAAAATTCTTCCAAGTTTTTTTCTAAAAGCATCCTCATCTTCACTTCCTATAACACAGTAGTATTATCTCAAAATCATATGCCATAACTTGTTTAATCATTCCCCAATTAATATTCTTTCAATTTCCAACTTTTTGCTACTACAAAAATAGCTGCTATAAACATTTTTCTACATATAGGACTTATCCCCTTTATTATGTCTTTGGGATACAGAACTAACAAAATTGTTGGGCCAAAAGGTAGGCACAGTTTTATGGCCATTGAGCATAGTTCCAAATTGCTCTACAAAAATGGCTGGAGTTCATAACTCCACCAGTACTGAATTATTTTGTCTCAATTTTTCCACATGTCAACCACATTTGTCATTATATTTATCTGTCATATTAGCCAATCTGATAGGTATGAGGTGGTACCTCAAAGTTATGTTAATTTGCATTTCTCTAATCAATAGCGATTTAGAGAATTTTTTCATATGATTATAGAAAGTTTATTTTTTCTTCTGAAAACTATTCATATACTTTAATACTTTAGCCATTAATCAGTTTGTGAATGATTTGTGTTCTTTTCAATCAACCTCATAAATATAAGTATGTTATACATATATATGTATGTATACACATACATACATATATATAAAAGAAATTAGGCCTTTGTCAAAGAAATTTGCTATAAACTGTGCTCCCAGTGTCCTGCTTTCCTGCATATCTTGGCTGTATTGGATTTTTTGTGCACAATCTTCACTCTAATAAAACTTTCCATTTATTCCACAGAATGTTCTCTACCTCTTGTTTGGTCATGAAAACTTCCCTTTCCCCTAAATCTGACAGATAAAATATTTCATGTTCCCCTCATATGCTTATGTATCAACTTTTATGTCTAAATTTTTTGACCTTATCTCAGTATAAAGTGTACGATGTTGGTCTATATTCAGTTTCTGCCAGACTCCTTTCCAGATTTACTACAACCATTTACTACAATGCATTGTATAAGTAATCTATTCCACTGGTCCACTACTCTATTTCTAAGAAATTATCATATTGTTTTGGTGATTACCACTTTGTAATATGGTTTGTGTTCTGGTATTCCTAGGCCAACTTCCTTCACATTTTTTCAATGATTCTCCTGATATTCTTGACCTTTTGTACTTCCAGATGACTTTTGTTATTTTTTCTAGCTCTGTAAAATAATTTTAATGGTTTGATTGTTTGACACTGAATAAGTAAATTAATTTATGTAAAATAGTAATTTTTATTGTATTGATTCAGCCTATCCAGGAGTAATTAATATTTCTCCAATTTTGTGGCTCTGAGTTTATTTTTGTTAAAAGTGTTTTGTAATTTTATTCATATTGTTCCTGATTATGTCTGGAAGGCAGATGCTGAAGTACTATATGTTGCCCACTGTAGTTGTAAACAGAATTTCTCCTATTATTTCTTGTGCTGAACTTTGTTGGTAATATATAGAAATGTTCATTTTTCTGGGTTTATTTTAGAATCTTCACCTTCAATGAAGTTGTTATTTATTTCAGCTAGTTTTTAGTTTATTTTCTAGAATTCTCCATACTATCATATTGTGTGTCAAGAGCAATAGTTTTGTTTCTTTGTTGCCTATTCTAATTCCTTTCATTTCTTTTTTTCCTATAATTGATATAGCTAGCATTTCAAGTACAATGCTGAACAACAGTGGTGATAATGGGCATCTTTACTACACCCCCAATCCCCCTGATCTTATTGGAAAGGTTTCTGACTTATCCCCATTACAGTTAATGCTTGCTGTAGGTTTGGTGTGGATACTACTTATCAATTTGAGGAAAGTTCCACTTATTCCTATGCTTTCCAGAATTCTAATTAGAATGAGTATTATATTTTTTCAAAGATTTTTCAGTGTCACTTCAGATAATTATATGACATCAGTTGGTTTTGTTACTGAAATGGTCAATTATACTGATACATTTCCTGGTATAAATCTGACTTAGTGATAGTTTATAAGATCTTTTGGATATGTTTCTGTAATTCCCTTGATAGTTCTTATTTAAAATTTTTGTATTAATATTCATTAAGGAAATTAATCTATATTTTCCTTTTTCTGTTCTAAGTCTTCCCAATTTAGGCATCAATATCAAATTTATGTCATAAAAGGAATTTGTGAGGACCCCTTCTTTTCCTATTTTTACAAACAGTTTATATAGAATTAGAATTAATTGTCCTTTAAATGTTTGTAACCCCAAGTAGTGAGAGTGGACCCTAGTAAAATCAAAGCCATAGCCTAGCTAGAACCAGACATGTAAGCCCCATGACTTCACCTGAGATTTCTAACCCCTCCCTGCTATTCTTTGTAGAAACTGCATGTCATTCCAAAAAACCACTAATGTCTGCATTCCCTACGAAACTGGGTTAGATGGTTACCTATTGACATATTGATTTATCAGCCTATAGAAAACTCTATCTAGATTCAATGAGGTAAACTAGGTCTACTGTAAAAGAATGATAAATTACCTACATTCATTATGTAGCAAAAAGCTTACCTAATCCCTTAGCCTACATCACTCTATAAAATACTAGCTTTGACCAATAAACCTCACCTCTGATTGCTACCAGCTTCCGTGGCCCTTCTGATGCCCAAGTGTGTTTGCTTCATCCTTCTCACCATATCTCATTCTCCTCACCCTTTCAGGACCCCCAAATGTTTGTCAGTATCCCCTAACATTTGTTGGAATTCACTTGTGACTACATCTCATCCAGGGGATTTTTTTTCTTTTTTTTTTCTTTTGGGATTATTTAAGTATTATGTTTCCTCTCTTCTTAACCTGATCAAACTATATTTTTGCAAATACTTCATTTAGATTGTCAGATTTATTGGCATATAATTGGGCAAAACAGTTCTAAAAATTGCTTTAATTTCATTCTGACTGTTGATGAATTAATTCTTTTTACTTTTGGTACTCCTAGTTTGGCATTCTCTTTCTAATCAAATTAACCAATAGTCTGTCTATTTTATTGTTTTTTTTCTCATAAAATCAGCTCCAAGTTTTACTTACTGGTTTAATGGATTTTTTACTTTTTTATGTCTCCTTTGATTTTAGGATTTCAATTTGTTCTTTTTCTAGTTGGTTTAGTTGCATTCTCAATTCATTGCTCTGCTATTTCTCTAATTTATTTATGTAAGTATTTAGATATAAATATTCCTCTAACTATTGCTTTGGCTACATCCCAGAAACAGTGGTATGATGCCTTGTTGTCATTCTTTTTAATGAAATTACTGATTTTTTCTCTGATTCTTTCTTAGACCCATTTATTCTTTAAGATTAAATTATATAGTTTGCAATTAATTTTTAAACTTTGTTTCCACAGCCCTTTCTTGATTCTAACTTTTATTGCATTGTAATCTGAAAAGCATGCATTCACTATGTCTGATTTTCTGGATTTGGTTGAGAGATTTTTGTAGATAATTTTTATAGGTGCCATATGTCATTGAGAAAAAAAAAACAGTATATTCCTTTCTTTTCCCATTCCATTTTACCCAGAGATCTATCATATCTAACTTTTCTAAAATTCTGTTCATCTCCCTAACTTTCTCTTATTTATTTTTTAATTGTTATCTAACTGAGTGGGTAAAGTTGAGGTTCCCTGCTATATAGCTTTATTGTTTATTTCCTCCTGTAATTCGTTTAACTTTTCCTTTAAGAATTAAGATGCTGGCTTCTGGGTTAAGATGGCAGCAGAGTAAAAAGTAGCTGCTTAACCTCTCCTAACCAAAACATAATAGGACTCCTCAAGGGGACATAAAAACAAATCCAGATGAACGAAGGGACTCCACAACAGTGCGCAGCTCTCACTAAAACACCAGCTGAGGAACCCCTTCCCTCCCCCACACCACCTACAGGGCCAAGCCAGTGCACAAGAGTTTGAGCAAATTTGGGGCACCCATTAAGTCCTTGGCAGCTACCAGGGGTCACCAGGGCCTTTTCCTGAGAGCAGCAAGACTTAAGACCCCAAGAGGCTAAAGAACGCACTGGCTTTGAACACAGACCCTGAGCACAGGCTCCGTTTCAGCTGTAGTCGCGGATTCTGAGCACAGTTGCGGACCGTGGGCGGGGACTCAGTGTAGAGGGGTGCACAACTGTGGAAGCAGCTCCCTGAGACTGTTAAAGGAGCTTTGGACAGAGGAACAAGCAAGAGGACCACCAGGACCACCTGAGAACAACTAGACCTGAGACCTCAGGAGCCTAAAGAGTGCAGACAAACCCTGGGTGTGAGGATAAAGCTGAGACGGCACGCAGCTCACAATGGCAATCCAGAGACACGAACCCCAGAAGAGAAAGATCAAAAAGAAATCTTTAAAACTCAACAACTTTTACACAGAAAAAATCCAGACAACAGAGCAAACAGCAGAGGAGAACAAACAAGTAATCATATCTAAACCTTCCCCAAAAAATGAAAACTGGTCACAAGCTATTGAAGAGTTCAAATCTGAGATTATGAGAAAGATGGTAGAGAACTGGCAAGAAAATAACAGTTTAAAAGGCAGAATTTTGCAATTACAAAGTGAGGCTCAGAAATAAAATGAATTGATAAGCAAATTGAAGACCAGAAATGACCAGCTGGAAGCCTTGAAGAACCAAACAGACCAGATTTAAAAGGAAAACCAAAAGATTATATCAGAAAACCAGTCTCTAAAGGCTAGAATTGGGCAATTAGAAAAAGATGTCCCCAAATCAAAAGAATTGATAAGCAAATTGGAGACCAAAATCAAACAGCTGGAAAACAGGATAGACCAAATCAAAAAGGAAAATCAAAAGAATATAGCAGAAAACCAGTCTCTAAAGACAAGAATTGGGCAAGTAGAAGCCAATGATCTCTCAAGACAACAAGAACAAATAAAGAAAAGTCAAAAGACTGATAAAATAGAAGGAAACATGAAATATCTCACTGAGAAATTGACAGGTCTAGAAGAGATGATTTGAGAATCATTGGTCTTCCTGAAAAAGTAGAAATTAATAGAAATTTGGACTCCATACTAAAGGAAGTTATTCAGCAAAATTGCCCTGAAGTTATACAAGAGGGAAATATAGACATTGAAATGATCCATAGATCTCCCTCTACATTAAGCCCTAAAAAGACAACCCCCAGGAATATAATAGCCAAATTCAAGAGCTTCCAAGTAAAAGAAAAAATTTTACAAGACACCAGAAAGAGAAAATTCAGATATCAAGGAGCACCAATCAGGATCACATAGGATCTGGCAGCCTCCACAGTATAATACTGCAAGCCTTGGAATATAATATTCAGAAAGGCAAGAGAACTGGGTCTATAACCAAGGATCACCTACCCCATCAAAACTGACTATATACTTCCAGGGGAAAGTTTGGGCATTCAACAAGATAGAAGATTTCCAAATATTTGCACAGAAAAGACCTGGACTAAATGGAAACTTCGATATTCAACCACAAAAACCAAGAGAAACATGAAAAGGATAAATAAGAAAGAGAGGGGAAAGAAAGAAAACTTATTTTTAAATTTGTCTCTTTAAGGGCTTCAATAAGATCTAATTACTTTTATTCCTATATGGAGAAATGTTATGTGTAATACTCTATAGTGAACTCTATTCACTATTATAGTATCCACTATTATAGTAATTAGAAGAATTATTCACAGGGAGAGGTTGGAATACTAAATGGTCTAAGATAATAAGGGGGGTGGGAAAGAGGGGATGAATAGTAGAGGACACCAAGAGAAACTTGAATGAACAAGAAAAGTAGGATATTCTCTTACACACAAAGAGGGCATGGGAAGGGGAGGGGATGAATAATATTATAAGAAGGAGAGGAAGAGAGCATTAAGAGGTAATATTTAAACCTTACTCTCAGTGTAATTAACCCTGAGAGGGAAGAGTAGCTATATCCATTGAGATACCGAACTCTATCTAACTCTACTGAGAAAGTCAGAAGGGATAAACCAAGGGGAGCAGAGGAGTGGGAAGTCAAAAAAGGGAGGGGAGGAGAAGGGAGAGGAAATTCATTAGGCCTTAAAAATAAAAAGAGGGGGATAACAAGGGAGGGGGTAGAAAGGATAGTAAATCAAGGGAGGGGACAAGGGTTACTGTTTTAAAAACAAATCACTGGTTTAAAAGGAAATAGCATAAGAAGAAGGGGTAGAACTAAGAGAGGATACCAAAATGTTGGAGAATACACAACTGATAATTATACTCTGAATGTGAATGGGATGATTGATTATACTAAATTAAAAATCTTTTGTACAAACAAAAACAATGCAACCAAAATCAGAAGAGAAACAACAAATTGGGAAAAAATCTTTATAACAAAAAACTCTGACGGGGTCTAATTACTCAAATATACAAGGAGTTAAATCAGTTGTATAAAAAAATCAAGCCATTCCCCAATTGATAAATGGGCAAGGTACATGAATAGGCAATTTTCAGATAAAGAAATCAAAACTATCAATAAGAACATGAGAAAGTGTTCCAAATCTCTAATAATTAGAGAAATGCAAATTAAAACAAAGCTAAAGTATCACCTCATACCTAGCAGATTAGCCAAATGATAGTAGGGAAGAGTAATGAATGTTGGAGGGGTTGTGGCCAAATTGGGATATTAATGCATTCCTGGTGGAGTTGTGAACTGATCCAACCATTCTGGATGGCAATTTGGAACTACGCTCAAAGGGCTATAAAAGATTGCCTGCCCTTTAATCCAGCCATACCATTGTTGGATCTGTACCCCAAAGAGATCATAGATAAACAGACTTGTACGAAAATATTTATAGCCGCACTTTTTGTGGTGGCAAAAAAACTGGAAAACGAGGGTATGCCCTTCTATTGGGGAATAGCTGAACAAATTGTGGTATATGCTGGTGATGGAATATTATTGCACTAAAAGGAATAATAAACTGGAGAATTCCATGTGAACTGGAAAGAACTCCAGGAATTGATGCAGAGCGACAGGAGCAGAGCCAGAAGAACATTGTACACAGAGACCAAAACACTGTGGTAAAATAGAATGTAATGGCCTTCTGTACTAGCAGCAATGCAATGATCCAGGTCAATTCTGAGGGACTTATGGAAAAGAACCCTACCCACATTCAGAGGAAGAACTACAGGAAAGGAAACACAGAAGACAAGCAACTGCTTGAACACATGGGTTGAGGCAGACATGATTGGGGATATAGACCCAAAACTACCACACCAATGCAACTATCAACAATTTGGAAATAAGTCTTGATAGATGACACATGTTAAAATCATGGGAAATGCGCATTGGCTATGGGTGGGGGGTGGGAAGTTTGGGGGAGAAGGGGAAAGTAAGAACATAAATCATGTAAACATAACTTTTCTAAAAAATAAAAATTATTAAAAAAATAATTAAGATGCTATATCAGTTGATTTTTATTTTCATTTTTAGCATTGGTATCACTTCATCATTTTAGTATCTTTTAGCAAATTTTAGTTTCTCTGTTTATCTCTTTTAATTAGATCTATTTTTGTCTGAGATCATGATTGCTTCCCCTACTTTTGCTTTTTTTACTTCAGTTAAAGCATAATAGATTTTGCTCCAGCTTTTTCTTTTTTACTCTCTGTGTCTCATTTTCCAGTATGTTTCTTATAAAGAACATATTGTTGAATTCTGGTTTTTAATTTATTCTGCTATCTGTCTTCATTTTATTGGTGAGTTCATCCCAGTCATAATCATATTTATGTTTGCTAACTTTGCTTTTCCATTCATTATATTTTCCCCCTGTGTTTCTTCTTTTTTCTCCTTTTCACCAAAATCTGTTATGCTTCTGACCACTACTTCCCTTCATCAATCCTCCCTTTATTATTCTCACTCTCTTCTCTTATCTCTTTCCCTTCCTCCTTCTTTGAAGGAGAGTTTTTATAGCTACATGTGTATATTCCTTCTTTGATCCAAATCCAAAATTTGATCTCAAGTATTACCCATCTCCTTTCTTCCTCTTCAATATCCTTTTCTTCAAATTGTTTTTTGCATTTTTAATGTAATTTTTATTTATTTTATTTGCACATTTTAATGTAAGATTTGTAATGTAAGATAACTTTTCCCTTACCCTTTCTTCTAATTCATTACTCTTTCTTACCCCTTAATTTTATTTTTTAAATCACCAGATCACAATCTACACACATCCTTGCCCTCTTGTATACTCCTTCTAACTGTATTAATAACGATAAAGGTCTTAGGAGTTACAAGTATCATCTTCCCATACAGAAATGTAAATAGTTACTGTTTTTAAATTCCTAATGATTTCTTTTTCATATTTACCTTTTTATATTTCTCTTGAGTCATATATTTGAAAGTCAAATTTTTCTATTCAGCTCAGGTCTTCTAATCAGGAATGCTTTATTGAAAGTTCTCTATTTCATTGAATATCCATTTTCCCTCTGAAGGATTATACTCAGTTTTACTGGGTAAGTTATTCCTTATTTAAAACCCTTACCTTCCATCTAGAATCAACATTCTGTGTGGGTCCAAGGCTTAGGAATGGTAAGTGTTAGGCATTTGAGGTTAAATGACTTGCCCAGGCCAGATCTGAACACAGGACATCCCATCTTTAGGCCTGGCTCTCTATCCACTAAGTCACCTAACTGCCCCTTGGGTAGGTTATTTGTTGCAATTCTAACTCCTTTGCCCCCCAGAATGTCATATTCCAAGCCTTTTATCACTTAACATTAAATTTGCTAAATGTTGTATTATCTTGACTCTGGTTCCATATTTAAATTGTTTCTTTATATCTGCTTGTAGTATTTCTTTCTTAATCTGGAAGCTCTGGAATTTGACTATAGTATGCCAAGGAGTATTTATTTGGGGATCTCTTTGAAGAGGTAATAGATGGATTCCTTCCATTTCTATTTTACCCTCTAGGAAACCAGGGCACTTTTCCTCAATAATTTCTTGAATGATGATGTCTAGCTTGGTTTTCTTGCTCATGGCTTTCAAGTAATAACTCTTGATCTATTTTCCAGGTCTTTTTTGAGTCCAGTGAAATATTTCACATTTTATTGTGTTTTTTACATTCTTTTGATTTTCTTTTGTTGTTTCTTGGTATCTTATGGAATCATTAGCTCTTACTTGACTAATTCTAATTTTAAGGAATTATTTTCCTCAATGAGCTCTTATATCTCCCTTTCCATTTAGCCAAGATTTTTTTCTTCACTTTTCACATATTTGCACTTTTCCCCCATTTGGCCAATACTGCTTTTAAGAAGTTTTTCTTTTTAGTGGATTTAATGCCTCTTTTATCATTTGGCCAATTCTGTTTTTAAAGTTTTATTCTCTCAGTATTTTTGGTGCCTCCTTTACCAAGCTTGTCATTCAATATCCAAGTCTTCCTGTTTATTTAGACATTTACTTACTATGTGACACTAGGCACTTAACATCTGTTTTCCTCAGTTTCCTTAACTATAAAAAAGGGGTAATAATGGCATTTACTTTCATTGCTGTGCAAATCAAATTACAAATTATTCGTAAAGTGCTTAGCACAATACCTGGCACATTGTATGTGCTTATTCTCTTTTGTTAGATGCTAGAATGATCATTAGAATAGCCATTGGCACTGTGTTTAAAGAACTATAGTAGTTATATACAAAATAGTAGTTAGATACAACTATTCTTCATTATGCTGTCATTGTGGTAATGTATAGGAATGACATTTGTTGGGATCTCTAAGGAGTCATAAAGATAGTTATCAACTGCCAGCAGATACTTAGACCAACTGACCATCATGCCCTGAGATATCTGAATAGTTAGATGCCAGCATTAGGTTTAGGCAATGCTTTTATAAATTTCCAAGAAGACATGGTCCCTAAAATATTACTAGGAATCTTTTCCTAGTTACTAGTTACTAGGAACAAGTGACTGGTACTGCATATTAGCAGTACTCTCCTTGAAGAACTTCCTTTGACCACATTGTCACTCTGATAGTCTCTTCCTGAGGTACTTGCTCTACCTTAAAAAGTGCCCCTAGTGAGTCAGTACAGCAACTCTTTCCTTCCCCATCACTTGTTCCAGGAGCAGAAATTACTCATTTTGAAGTGAAATCTTTCAGTTGTATACACAGCCATGTTTCTTTCTCCATATGATGTCTGACAGGAAGGCAACTGGTGAAGATGGCACTGTATCTATTATTCCTTCCCAATAATTTTGTATCCTCTAATGATGTTTAATACATCCCCCCTCCTCTTTATTCTATCATAGCAGATGGTTCAGATTTCCATTAAGTGCTGTGTTTTGATGAACTCTTTCACAGGCTCTATCTGCTGTATTTCTGATGGACAAGTATCTGAAACTGTCTTACTACTCTGAAGGGATATTTAAGAGTACAGGCAAAGCACATAACTGTTTATCCTGATTTAGACCCACTGTTTTGCTCAGAGGTGTATGAACATTTGTATAAATTCTTCCTCCAAAATATTTACCTGTGTGAGGTGAAAGAAGGGAGGATAGGAGAAGGAAGGGAAAGAAAAGGTAGAAAGGGAAAGGAAGGTGGCATAGCCCACAAGCTCTGGAAGGGAAATTGACCCAAGCTCTTCAGCACTCAATAAAGATCAGGTAGCACTTATTGTAGAATAATTAGGTTTTATTTAGATTTGGAAAGGGAAAAGTTAGGTGGGGAAAAGGGTCTCCTCTGGTAGGCACTCCTTCTTCAGGGTCAAGAGCCAAGGGCAAGACCAGCCTCCTGGCTCAAGAGAGAGCAAAAAGGTGCCAGCTTAGAATAAATTTTAACAGTACACCTGCCCCATGATTTCTGGTTCTGGCATAAATTCCAAATTCTAACCCACCACTTCCACCCCTACACTCCTGCTATATCCACCTCCTACTTCTCCTTTGACTCCCCCTCAACCTGAGTTTCCTTATAACCTGTGCTCCCAGATTCATTCAGTTCCTATCATTCCAGCTCCTGACCTTTTCTCTACAATTTGCTGACAACATGCTAAATATTCAGATGTTTAGAAAATCTAGATAGTGCCTTAAATTTTCCCATCCTGTGATTTGTCTTGAATAGAGAAAGACATTGGAGTGCATTGTCCTACTTGGTGACCTATCAAACCATATTTGTGAAAGAATAGAATAAACAAAGAATTGATCAGTTCTTTGGCTCTGAAGACATTACACTCAACTTGATCTATGCAGAATTACATTTTTAATTTTTTCAGTTACAAGTAGAAAAAAATTTTTACAATTTTTTCCTGACATTTTACAATGCATATTATTTCCCTCCCTCTGTCCTTCCCTCTCCCACCTCCCTAAATGGTTAACTGGTCTGTTATAGGTTATACCACTGCTTTCATGCAATATATATTTCAATATTCCTCATGCCGTGACAAGGGAGACTACAACACATACAATAAAAAAACTCATGAAGGAAATAAAGTAGAAATTGGAATACTTTGATTTATGGAGGATCATACACAAATTCAAAATAAATATTTTATTACAATGCCTTTTTAATTTAGAAGTGAAAGCATTAAGTACTTTTCTACTCTGTTTTCCTAAAAGCTTCAAACTTTGAGTTGGGCAGGAGGTACTGTCCTCCTTAAGGGCAGTCAAATTATAGAGTGTATAAAATACTATACCATGAGTCAGGAAGACCTGAATTCAAATCCAGCCTCAGATAGAGACTAGCTGTGTGATTGTGAGTAAGTCACTTAACCCTACTTGCCTCAGTTTCCTTATTAGTAAGATGAGCTGGAAAATGAAATGGCAAATGACTACAGTTTATCTTTGCCAAAAAAAAACCCAAAATGAAGTCATGGAGAGTCAGACATGACTGAAATGGTGTAACAACAACCACTATTAATTCTAATAGTATACTTAGTATTATGGATATCCTAGCAACGCTAGAATACACCTCTTCAAATGTGATTGGGGTTTGATTGAATTATTCAATTCATTCCATCAATTAATCAATAAGAATTTAGTAGCCAGCTACCTACTATTTTGTCAAGCATCGTGCTAGGCATCAGAGACAAAAGCATGAAAGTGAAACAATCCTGGCCAACATGAGCATATATTCAATTCCATTTAATTCAGTTCAAATATATGTAATAGAATTACTACTTCATTCGAAGTACTTTTCTAGATACTTGGAATACAAAGACAAAATAAAATCAATCCCTGCGTTAATTCCACTGGATGACTAATTGATGGTAAGACATCTAGAAATCTGAGACAACTAAATGACCAAAATAGGTATGAAATTATAAGAGTTCTCCATGAATATGCCACAAAATAAGGAATACTCAAAACCAAAGAGCAAATGATTTGCCCCAAGTGAGGGTGGGAATATGATGGGTACCATTCCTTTGATGCCTCCCAAGTTTTCCCTATTGCCTTATTTCCCAGGTAATTTTAATTCCTCCCTGGATACAGAAACAGGAAACTACAAAGGGTTTGGGAACAAAGGGAAAGTATTGTTCTAAATCACAACAGATGCTCTGCTGCTGTGAAAGTTTTCACCAAAATTCACCTAGTCTGAATCTGGTAGAAAGTATGGAATAAAGGAGAGAGTTAATAGTGGGAAAGTGTTGTTCATAATTATCTTCATTCCTAAATTGAACTAAATCTCCCTCTCTCGTCCTTTCTTTCTTAAATGTTTCCTTTATAGACCAGTATTTTGAAATGCTGATTTAAAAAAAAAAGGATACCATTATTAGGTTTGGTCAACTCTCTCAAAGAAATAGGATACTACCTACACTCAGTTACAGAACTCAGCTTGGGCAGAAGTAAAGGCATCCAATGCTCTGGGTCACTTTGACATGTATGTCTAATTGGGGCACCAAGGCAAATGAGTTCTATTCTTTCTTAATTCTCACCTAGCAGAAACATCATTTAAGAAGTAAATTATAATCATGAATTCCCACAGATATTTGGGAAGAAAAAAATATGGAACAATTATGAATTTTTATATAAAAGCATACACATTTGTTGGAGCAATGAGGGGAAATAAATGAGCATGTAATTTATGGGTTTTTTAAACACTAAATAATTCTTTTTTATTGGAAAAAATAGATAACTATTCTTTTACCTATTTCCCTGATGAGTAGGGAATCATATGAAACATAATTCACTAATACTAAAATTAAATTCTGGAAATAAAACAGAAATTCACTACATCCTTTTGAGTTGTCTCTTGAAATGATAAAACATATTTGTATGTTGCTAATAGTAATCAGCTGTATGGAGTCAGCCCTGACTATACTAGAGGTGATGTAAAGAATGCATGGAATATGCTCTCCTTTTAAATCATAATTTACATCAATGCAATATGTTCTCTTTGCACAGCCAGATGTGACTAATAACTATGAACAGTTTTATAAAGAAATGCATATTATATTTACCTTCAAAACAATAAATCATATTATTGCTAACAAAACAGAAATCCCAAACTGTGAAACTAAGCTCTGTATTTGACCCAATAGCATTCAATTATTTGTATCATTTTTATTTTTTTCTATTCTGGTTGTAAGAATAACATTTTTAAAAAAGAAGAGAGTAAATACTTAGGTGGAAATAAATCTTGGTCCAATAGCTTTAGAGTATGAAGTGAAGAATGTTAATGCCACACATTAATAGTATTTATGGAGTTTCTGCTGTGTCCTAAACACTCTCTTTAGCATGGGAGATGAAGAATAAGGGAACTCAAAAGAAATAATAGCCACAAGCACTGCTGTCATGGATGTTATGGTCTAGTTGGGAAACAAAATGCCTACATGCGAAAACTGCTTTGGAACATTTTAAAAGCAACATGAATGCAAGTTAACATGTTGCAAACATAAGCACTCTCAAGGTACAAGGACTAACAAGGAAAACTAATGTGGGCATCGAAAATAAATATCATTTTTTAAAAGTTGGGAAGGAATTGAAAATCCTTATGGATCGATATTGCCAGCATAGTAATGACAGAATAGAGTGTTGGACATGGAGTCAAAAAGACTCAAGTTAAAATTCTAAAATAGAGATCAGTTATATATTTTTTCCTTTCTCTGTAAAAATTAGAATAATAAAATCACCTTCCTCCTAGCATTGTGAGAATAGAATGAAATAATATTTGTCTAGTGCTCTGCATCCCTTGAAGCACAATATAAATATAAGTCATCATCACTATCATCATTGTCATCATCAGTATTATCTCTCCTACATGTTAGCTAGGGAAAATATCAATACTTAACATCAGAACCCCCCCAAAAATGCCTGAGATGGGTCCAAGAATCCACATAACAAGCCAAGGAGATGTAAATGTCTAATAGTCCCAGAATATGAAAGAACCAAAAGGAGTTTATAAGGAACTAAGAAGATTAGAAGGAAAGTAAGCTTCCACAGAGTGGGAATTGTTTCTTTTTTGTCTTTGATTCTTCACTGCCTAAAACCATGATGGTGAACCTATGGCATGAATGCCAAAAATGGCACAGAGAGTCCACCAAAATTCATTACTATAAAGGCAGAGGGACTTGGGGAGGACTTTTCCCTTCCCCATATCTATTGCACTGAGGACATTTTTTCACTTTACCCACTCCTTTGCTCAGTAGCCCAATGGGAACACTTCCTCTTCTGTCTGGGGTAAGGCAAGGAAGGGTATGTGGGGCTTGTAGCATGGGTTGGGGGGTGGGAACAGCAAGTGGGTTCTAAAAGTTTCACCATCAATGGCCTAAAATGATGGGTGGAACCTTGCAGGTACTTAATCAATGCTTATTGATTGATTACCATTCAGGCCCCCTGAAATGTTTGATCCAGCCTGGTGACATTATTCCTAATCTGACAAATATAATGAGTAGGACTCAATAAAATGAAACTTCTAAAGAGTTGCCTTAGAAACAGACTGACAGATGAGCATTTCCTTTCCTTTGGCCCCCTTTTTAAAAAGTTTGCCCATCACTGGATTAGATGATTGATTAACTGATAGATTCAAAATTCAAAACCAGGTCACAAATCTTGTACAAGACTCAAGGCAGAAAACACAAACATCATGGATAAGAACACTTTGATAAATCAGAAATGTAGATATCAAATAGACTTCCTGAGTCCTAATGTCAAAATTATCCCTCACTCTAGAGCTGAAGAAGCTATATTCCTATAAAGAACATTGATTACCAGGATAATGAAAGCTGAGAAATGCATGAAAATAGACTAAAGAACCTCAGTGATTTATTCCTTTAGGTGAGCAATTAAATTCAATGTATAAAATACAAGGCTTAGCAGTCTTCTAACACAGCTGATTTATAAAAGCTACTGTAATTCTACCAGAAACACAGATCTAGTGAGGATTATTTCAGTGTTAGGAGTAATGAATTAAGAACTGGTCCAGAAATTGCAATGCTATAGTTCATGATATTGTCAGATTCTTTTTCATTAATGCTTTTATGTAAGTTATATATCTTAGGATTTATGTCGATAAAATTGCTACCCTGAGACAGGGTGAAAGTTGGTACTGATTACTGTTCTTTTGTGTCCCTTGAGGTATAGCATAGCTATATAGTGCATCTCTGATTAGCCTTGATAGAGGCTTTTTACCAGTCAGTAAAGGAACAGCAATAATAATAATTACTGAGATATATTTCAGCTTCAAAGTATCTAGGCCCAGAGTTGAATAGGAATAGAGCTAAGTTGCCTTCAGGAAAATGCTAAATGCTCTCAATGACTCCAAGCTTTATATGGTTAAACAAAAAGGCATTTTTTAAAAAATACCTACTTTCTATGAGTACTATTGTAAGACATTCAAAAAGAATAAAATGGAATTATAGAAAATCACAAAATCTGAGATCTTGAAATGGACCTCAGAGCCATGTACTCCAAGTTAAGGAAGGAATCTCCTCAATGACAAAATAATAATAATAACCACAAAAGACTGTCCAGTTTCTGCTTAAATATTTCTTTCTCTGAAGGAATAAAAATGAATATTACACAGAAGGCAATGGAGATACACAGAAAGGATATGAGAAGAATACAACATAAAATCAATGAGAGACTTCAGAAAGAGTAAGAGTAAAAGATGACATCAAAGAAATGCATATATGATAGGAAAAGAAGATGAATTGATCATGTGGTGATAAAAAGTACTTCAAATATCAAGAGAAATTAAGGAAAGACTCCAGAACATTGAGTATACCTCAGGTGGTGAATTTATTGGAAGATATGCCCTTACCTTATTTTACATATCTGCTATGTGACTGAAATACATATACTGTTAGGGAAGCTTCATTGTAATTCAAATGCACATAGTTATTTTTCATGCTCCGTAAATTGAAAGAAAATGGACATAGTAAAGCCTGATCTCCAGAGGATGAGAGCCCACAAACTTAACTGCAAGTCAAAGGGGAAAGGCCTGAGAGTGAAGGAAAGAAATTCAACCTAATCTAAGACAGCAGGAGAAAGGCCTCATAATCAATGGCATCAAATTTATCACCTTCAAAAGAAAGGTCCCTACATGAAAGAAAGAACCTTAATGCAATGGGAAGGAGAACTTGTCTTGGCAAAAAAAAAAATGATCCTAGGGTCTTGATGAAGTCAGATGCCCAGAGAGACTTCATGCTCAGGCATATAACAAAAATACAAAAAAAAAAAAAAAAAGCCATTCCTCTGAGGTGAAGCAAAGGACTTCAATCCAATCTTATCCTCAGAGCAGAGACTTTAGGCTAAGCTACAGAATGAAGTAAAAGTCACTCGAGGTAAAAGAAACAGTTTTAGGGAGGATGCTCAGATCACAGTGCCCTCTGGAATAAGAATTTGAGGCTCCTAAGGTGAGAAGCAGGACCTTAGTTCAAAAATATGAATAAACAGGGGTCAGCTGGGTAGCTCATTGGATTGAGAGCCAGGCCTAGAGATGGGAGGTCCTAGGTTCAAGTCTGGCTTCAGATACTTCCCAGCTGTGTGACCCTGGGCAAGTCACTTAACCCCCATTGCCTACCCTTACCATTCTTTTGCCTTGTAGCCAATACACAGTATTGACTCAATGAGAGAAGGTAAAGGTTTAAAAAAATTATGAATAAACAAACAAGTAAGTAAATATTTATAGATAGATAGTAAGTAGATAGGTAGGTATGAAACACTATTATGTCATAAATCCCCAAAACATAAACAGAGATGAGGAAAATAGCCTAAAAAAAATCTACAAATAAAAACTCTGAAAAAAAACCATAGCTTTCCCACAAGATCAATTAAAATTACTAGAAAAAAATATGGGAATTTTTAAGAGATAAAATTATGTAGGTTAAATGGGAGTGATAAAGGAAAGAATTGAAAAAGAATTAAGAATGATACAAGAAAAACTTGGAAATATTAGTACCAATTGAGCAAAATAAGTACAAAATTTTATCCAAGTGACAGACTCCCCAAAATTGAAATACACCTAATAGAAGCTAAAGAATCCCAGAGATAACAAGAAATATTGAAATGAAGCCAAATGATTAAAAAAAAACAGAATGTGTAAGATATCTCATATTTTTTAAAAAAGAAACTTAACCAAGAAAATAAAAAAAGATACAACTTAAGAATCATTGACTATCTGAAAGTCACAACCACAAAAAGAGACTAAATGTGCTTTCATATTTGGAAAAAATCATGAAAGAAAACTGCCTAGATATATAAGAAAAAGAAGGCTTAATGAAAACAGAATCTACATCATTTTTTTCAAACATTTATTAATATTCATTTTTAACATGGTTACATGATTCATGCTCCTCCTTTCCCCTTCAGCCCCCGCACTCCCCTCACCCATGGCTGTTGCATATTTCCACTAGTTTTGTCATGTGTCCTTGATCAAGACCAATTTCCAAATTGTTGGTAGTTGCATTGGTGTGGTAGTTTCGAGTCCACACCCTCAATCATGTCCACCCCGACCCATGC
>NC_058133.1:122309970-122561048 GCF_016433145.1 Gracilinanus agilis
TTCTATGCCCTATAACATGGTCGCAATGATTCTATGCCCTATAACATGGTCAATCTTTGTGAATGTGCTTTTTGTCCCTATTTATTTTTCTCCACATATCAATTAGATCTAATTTTTCTAGGACTTCATTCACCTCTCTCACCTCTTTCTTATTTATTTTTCAGTTTGATTTATCTAGATCTGACAGAGGAATATTTAGATCTCCCACTAGTATGGTTTTACTATCTATTTCCTTCTTGAGCTCTGCCAGTTTCTCCTTTATGAATTTGGGTGCTATGCCACTTGGTGCATACATATTGAGCAGTGTTATTTCCTCATTGTTTATACTGCCTTTCATCAGGATGTAATGACCTTCCCTGTCTTTTTTAATCATATCTAATTTTACTTTGGCTTTGTCAGAAATCATAATAGCCATTCCTGCCTTCTTTTTCTCATTTGACGCCCAAATGATTTTGCTCAAACCCTGAACCTTAAACTTGTGTATGTCCACCCGCCTCATATGTGTTTATTGTAGACAACATATGCTGGGATTTTGGTTTCTAATCCACTCTGCTATTTGCTTCCGTTTTATAAGTGAGTTCATCCCATTCACATTCAGAGTTATAATCATCAGTTGTGCATTTGCTGACATTTTCAAATCCTCCCCCATTCCTACCCCCTTTTTCCTTACACTTTTTTCCTTTTAAACCAGTGGTTTGCTATTGAGCCGCTATCCCTTATTCCCCTCCCTTGATTAACTTCCCTTTCTACCCCCTCCCTTATTTTTCCCCCTCTTTTTGTTTTTAAAGGCCTTATAAATCCCCTCCCTCTTCTCCCCCCACCCTTTTTTTGACCTCCCCACTCCCCTGCTCCCCTTGGTTTATCCCTTCTAACTTTCTCAGAAGGGTTAGATAAGAGTTTTATGTCCCAATGGATAGTATAGCTACTCTTCCCTCTCCGGGTTGATTACACTGAGAGTAAGGTTTGATTATTACCTCTTAATGCTCTCTTCCTCTCCTTCTTATAATAGTATTTGTCCCCTCTCCCTCCCATGCCCTCTTTGTGTGTAATAGAATATCCTATTTTCTTATTCACTCAAGTTTCTCTTGGTGTCCCCTGCTATTCACCCCCTCTTTCCCATCCCCCATGGCATCTTAGATTATTTAGTGTTACACCCTCACCCTGTGAATTATTTTTCTGATTACTATAATAGTGAATATTATAATAGTGAATAGAGTTCACTACAGAGAATTATACATAATGTTTCTCTACGTAGGAATACAGATAATTAGATCTCACTGAGGCCCTTAAAAAGGCAAATTTAAAAATTATAAGTTTTCTTTCTTTCCCCTCTGTATCTTATTTACCTTTTCATATTTCTCTCGATTTTTGTGGTTGGATATCGAACTTTCCATTTAGCCCTGGTCTTTTCTGTGCAAATACCTGGAATTCTTCAATTTTGTTGAATGCCCATAATTTCCCCTGGAAATATATAGTCAATTTTGATGGGTAGTTGATCCGTAGTTGCAGGCCCAGCTCTCTTGCCTTTCTGAATATTGTATTCCACGCCTTGCGGTCTTTTAGCGTTGAGGCTGCCAGATCCTGTGTGATCCTGATTGGTGCTCCTTGATATTTGAATTGTTTCTTTCTGGCTTCTTGTAAGATTTTTTCTTTTGCTTGGAAACTCTTGAATTTTGCAATAATATTTCTGGGTGTTTTCTTTTCTGGATTGAATGTCGCAGGTGTTCTAAGAATCCTTTCAATGTCTATATTGCCCTCTTGTTTTAGGACTTCAGGGCAATTTTGCTGGATTATTTCTGTTAGTATGGAGTCCAGGTTTCTATTAATTTCTGGTTTTTCTGGAAGACCAATTATTCTCAAATTGTCTCTTCTAGACCAGTTTTCTTGGTCTGTCACTCTCTCATTGAGATATTTCATGTTTCCTTCTATTTTTTCAGTCTTTTGACTTTGTTTTATTTGTTCTTGTTGTCTTGAGAGATCATTAGCTTCTTCTTGCTCACTTCTAGCCTTTAGGGATTGATTTTCAGCTATAATCTTTCGGTTTTTGGCTATGATCTTTTGATTTTCAGCCATAATCTTCTGGTTTTCGGCCATAATCTTCTGGTAATCCTTTTCAATCTTGTCATTTCTGGTGTTCAATTTGCTTATCAGTTCATTTGGCTTCTGAGCCTCACTTTCCAGTTGCAAGATTCTACTTTTTAAACTGTTATTTTCTTGCCAGATCTCTTCCATTTTCCTCAAAATCTCAGTTTTGAACTCTTCCATAGCTTGTGAGGAGTTTTCCTTATTTGAGGAGGGTCCGGATGTTTGTTTGTTCTCCTCCTCTGTTTACTCGGTTGTCTGGATTTTCTCTGTGTAAAAGTTGTCAAGTGTTAAAGACTGCTTTTTCTTGTTGTTAATCTTTCTCTTCTGAGCTTCCTGAGACTGGGTAGCCATCATTAGCCCAGCAGCTTCTCAGGTTTATCCACACGCTCAGGGTCTGTCTGCAGTCTGTTGGATCCTGAGGTCTGTCTGGTTTTTTTCCAAGGTCAAGCCCCCTGATGGACCCCCTTGCTTGATCCTCTGCCGGAGGTTTCTTTACAAGTCTCAGGGCGCTGCTTCCACAGTCGTATGCCCGTCTGCACTGGTTCCCCACTTAGGGTTTCAGAGCTTTAGCTCGTGGCTGTGTCTGCCTCCACCCATGCCTCCACCCGTGCCTGTGCTCTCAGCCCGCGCTCTGCATCCGCTCCCAGCGTCCTGCTCCCACGCTCAAATTCTGCGTGCATTCGCTAGCTTCCTGGGGTTCCAAATCCCGCCGCTCTCAGGAATAGGCACCAGAGCCGCCAATGACTCAATGGGTGCCCCAAACTTGCTCCACCAAGTCTTCCTAGCTGGCCTTGGCGCTATAGGTTTTGTGTGTGGAGGGGGTGGGGGTGGGGTGGTTGCTCAGCCCGCGATTCAGTGAGAGCTGTTTCACCCCTTTATAGCGTGGAAATGCCTCAATTCCATGTACCTTCCATGCTGTGCCCTGTTGTGGGGTTCCTCCGTTCGTCTGGACTTGTTTTTATGTCCCCTTGAGGAGTTTTGTGTGTTTTGGTCAGGAGATGTTAAGAGTTGCTTCTTACTCTGCCACCATCTTAACCCGGAACCTCTCTACATCATTTTTTGAAAGAAAAAAAGGTCAGGAATAACATTCCCAAAATCCAGAGCTACCAGATCAAACAAAAAAAAATTGCAATCAACCAAAAACAAAAATTCAAATACTGAGGAAACACACACAGAAATATACAAGGTTTAGCAACTACCAACATAAAGAAATGGAAAGTATAGAATGTGGTATTCTAGAAAGTAAAAGAGGCCTATGACCACAAATAACTTAACCAAAAAAGTGGAGTGTAATTCTCCAAGAGAAAAAATTTACTTCCAATGAAATAGAGGAATTTCTAATGGAAAGATCAGAGTTTTAGCCTATGATATATTATTATTATATTTAATTATATAATTAATAAAACTATGTTGTTAATATAATATACTAGAATTGAATATAGAAATTTTAAAATACAAACACAGAAGTCAAGAGAAACATGAAAAAGCAAATAGATATCAGTAATCACTGAGACTGATAGAGAAGAACAGTTTATGTCTAATGGTGGAAGCATAGTGATACAAGAGTATCTTCATTATACTGATATCATCAGTGGTCACAGAGGTAGTGAATGAGACAGAGGGCTTGGGAATAGTTATGTTATTTTTGAAAATAGAAAAATGAATAAAAGGGAAATAAAAATTATACACTAAAAAAAGAGGGGGGAAATGGAAGAACTTATTTCACATATTCAGGGCCTGCAAGTAGAAGTCTATAAAGGTGTTGAAAAGCTGGAAAGTAGGGAGTAAGTGAAACTTGAAACATACTTTCATGTAAATTGACTAAAAAGAGAGTAGAAAAATGGACAGAGTTAGAAAAAGAGAGGGAAAGGGAAAAGAGGAGAGAGGACAAGAGAGAGAGAGAAAGAGAGAGAGCTCAACTTAATGGACAAATATGAAGGAACAGGAAATGAGTGGGAAGGAGTTAATAAGAGGGAAGATAGGGGTGAGAAATACAGAGTAGAATGTATACAAGAATATGATAGGTACATAAATAACAACCTTCGCTATTAATGTAATTAGATAAAGTGAATAAAGTTAAAGATTTAAAAAATTAATTCCCTATAAAAGGGAAAAGGCAAACAGAATGGTTTAGAAAATAGAATTCAACAATATTTTGTCTGTAAGAAACACACTTGAAACATAGATTCATGTATAGTAAAAAGTAAGGAGATGGAAAAAATCTACAATGGCTCAGTTAAATTTTAGAAAGGTATGCAATCATGGTTTCAGACAAAGCAACAGCAAAAATATAATTAATTAAAAGAGATAAACTACAGTTGGTTGAATGGCAACATAAGCAATGAATTAATTTCAGTATTTAATATAGATTAAAAAACAAGGTGAGTATGGGAAGCCAATAAGAGAAACAGTCTCAAAGAGATAAAAATCTCAGACTCCTCTTTTGACCCCTTCTGTGATCCACACCTTTTCTTGTTGAAAAGTATTGTGGCCTTATTGAAAAGCTTTAAGCTCTTAGCAAACCAGCAGTCAAGAGGTTAACATTCTTCCCCTTTGGTCAGAAATGCAGCTGTTTGGTAAAGCCAAGGATGAAACCTTAGCAGGGGCACTTTGCCCAGATTTAGAATAAACTGATGGGTCTCAAAAAAGTAGTTTGAGACAGTCAAGACCGAGAAATCCAGGGGCTTTCCATCCTACCAAAATATTCTCCAACTTGGCTTTCTGATAAGAACCCAGTCAAAATTCAGTCTTGGCTTTGTTCTATTTGGAAGCCATTGAGAATCTTTGTGTTTTGATATGACACAATTTATAACTTCTGCGCAAACACAAAGTTTCAGGGGGTTCTTTTGTGTGAAGTGAGTTTTGAAGTATATATAATAAACTCTATGCTGCTGGAGAAAGAGCTAGAAGCATGAGCTAAAAGATCTTCTGTGTCCATTACTCCTTATCAACTAAGCTGTCCTTATCAGAGATGATAAATAGATCTCTAGAGGTGAGAATAAATAACTTAACACTAAAGACTAGGCACATCAAAGAACAAAACTTAGAAATGGTTTGATTTCATTAAAGAAAATGAAAACAATGAGATAAGATGTCAAAATCTGGGTGATACAGGAAAAATCCTTAAGAAATAATTTACATTTCTAAATTCTTTCATCAACAAAGATTTTTTTAAAAAGGTCAATAGATTAGGCCTGCAACTTAAAAAAATATAATTTTTAAAGATACACAAATAAACATAAAATAGGAAATCATGAAAATCAAACATTAATAAACTCAAACTAAAAAAATTATTAAATTCATAAAAAGAGACTGTTTTTAAATAATAAAATAGAGGATTTGATTATAAAAAGAGGAAAGCAAAGATTACCAGCATCAAAAAATAAAAAAGTAAATTTACAATAAATGAAGGAGAAATAAATAATATAATTAGAATATTTTATATATGTAGAAAAATATATAAGAATATATATAAGAATTATAAGAATTTAAATAGAAAAATAGAATAATTTTGGCAACTTAAAGGCAGTTAAATAAATAATTTAAATGAAATTGAATACTAACAAAAAAAATTAAATACTTAGAGTAATGGAACAAGAATAGAGAATTTAAACAACTCTATCTCAGAAAAAGAAATTGTATTAGCTATTTAAAAACTCTCAAAGTAAAAAATGGACCAGATTCAATATCAAATGATATAAAAATTCAGACTTTTCAAACATAGTAAATTAGGAGATTCCATCCAATTTTTTCTATGACATAAATAAACTCTTTATAACTCAATTAAATAGAGTAAAATAGACAAAGGTCTACATTCCTAATGTACCTTGATATAAAATTTTAAATTTAAAGATTTACAAAAAGAATTGATCAGTGGAACAGTTTAGGTATTCAACATTCAGAATCAAAGGAACCTCATGTTTGATGATCCTGAAGACCCCAGTTAATGATGTGGAGACTCACTATTTAGAGGGGAAAAAAAACTACTATGGAAAACTGGACAGCAATATGACAGAAATCAGCTTTAAAAATAGTTTCAAAATGCATACCAAGATAAGTGGAAACCTGACCTTAATGTTAAATGTCTTTTCATAATCAAATTAAAGGAACAAGGAAGAAATCACCTGTCATATATGTGAATAGGGAATGACTGAACAATCATAGAGACAATAACAAAAGATAAGGTGTTTTTATGATTCTTGTTACACAGAATGAAAAAGATTTTTTGCACAAATTCAAAACAACTGATATTCAAGTGTGGAGGGGGAGAAATGTGCAAGTTTTCCTGTTAATTTCCAGGATATATAAAGAACTGATTCAAATTATAAGAATAAGAGCCATTGCCCAACTGACAGCCAAAGGCTATAAACTGGCAATTTCCAAAGGAAGAAATCTAAGCTATTTACAGTCATACAAAAAGTACATCATGTCATTAATAATTAGAGAGTTCTAAATTGAAGGAGTTCCCATCAAATTGGAAAACTGACCAAAATAAAAAAAGAAAGAAAAAGAAAATGGCAAATAGTTGTTGCAATGGCAGGAAAATAGGCACATAGAACTGTTAAGCTGTTTGGTCTAGTGATACCATGAAGCCTATACCATAAAGGGATAAAAAAGGAGGGACGATCACATGTGCAAAAAAAAAAATTAAATAAAATAAAACAAGCGTATTTACTTTGTAGTGGCAAATAACTGGAAGCTAAAGAGATTCCCATGAGCTGGGGAATGATTGGACAAATTTATGATATGATATTTGAATGTAATGAAATGCTATTATACTAGAAGAAATGATAAAATAGGTGGTTTCAGAGAAACCTGGACAAGTTTCATGATCTGATGCAGAGTGAAATGGGTAGAATTGGGAGAAAAAATTATATTTTATCATGAATATTTTTAAAATGAACAATTCTGAAGGACAATGACTCAAATCAACTAAATGACCTACCATTATTCTAGAAGACCATTAAAGAATATTGCCCTCTTTATGGCAAAGAAATTACAGGCAAATATGGAGAATTAGACAAGCATTTTTGGAGTTGATCAATGTAAAAATTTGCTTCATTTGATTATTCTTATATAAGATTGATTTTTTTTAGTCAATGAAGCAGAGGTGAAAAGGGAAAAAATTGAAAAAATTTTAAAAGATAGATTTCTGCCTCTCAAATAGAGTAGAATGTATATATGCCATATGAGATTTTAAATATAAAGAATCCAGAGAAGGATAAGAAGATGCAGAATGAAGCAAGCAGAGTAAGGAAAACAAAATACATAATGATCATGACAATGTAAACAGAAAGAATAATAGTAAAAATAATAATTGATACTTTATATAGTACTTTAATATTTACAAAGCACTATACATATATTAACATCTTTTTTCTTATAACCACCCCTATATACTGGTACTAAACTCTTTAATTGTAATGATCAAGCTTGATCTTAGAAAAGAATTGAAAAAATGCACCTTCTTTCATTCACCATGGGGGTGGAATTTTATGTGTTGAATATTGCATATGCTGTTATATATTCAGTGTGTTGTTTGGGTGGTTGATTTTTATAGAACTATTTTTTTTCTCTTTATAATCTTTATTACAAGGGAAGGCTTGCTGCTTAAGGATGAGGGCAGGGATATATTCAGGATTGACTCAAATACAAAAACAAAGGCATGAATTAAAATACAGTGATCTTCACCTATCATGGGAGTTATGTCCCGGAGATTTTCACAATAGGTGAAAATCCACGAAGTAGTGGGAAAGCAAACAGACTGATGCTACAGTCACTGAGCCAATAGGTACTCAGGATACAGAACATAGTACTGTGGTTGGTCGCCTTTCATTCTATCAGCCAATAGTGTGCCATGTACAATCTCGTGTTGGCAAACTTGTGCAAGTGGTAGTGGCAGACTGCATTTCCATTGTGTACAGTGTGGTATTCATCCTCAAAATTCTGTGATATAGCTAAAACTCCATGATGCAGAATTAGATATATTTTTTAAAACTCTTGATACAGTGAACCTGTGATAGTGAACTGTGATATAGAGAAGGATAACTGTATATTCAATGCTACTGTACTTCCATTCTACCCAGTTACTTCTGAGAAGGGCATAGATTTTCATAGCTATATTCTCACTGAGGGTCTCATCCTGCCAAGTCTCACTATTATATAATAAACACCATATCTTAAACAATTTTGGTTCCATCCTTTACAATTATCCCTAAATATTAAAAGAAATAAAAACATAATAGGTCAGGACTGAATTCTCCATCTTTTATTATTAAAGAAGTTGCATATGTCATGATGAGTGAAAGTTTTAAGACAAGCATCTGTTTTAAAGAATTCAAACTAGAAAATACCTAGGAAAGTCATGCAAAAAACATCTGAAATGAAACTTGAATTCTGGTCTTGTGGCATGAGTTCATGGAACCAATAGCCTATAGAAGCAGCAAGGGGATTGGAGGAGATGTTTGATTACTTCACAGCATGCCCAGTAATTGAGAAGGAATCTGCTGTCATTTTTATGAAAATCAAGATAGGAATCCTTGTCACAATGGAGTAAAGTGGTTATAATTCTAATTTTGTTGTTGTTGAACCTTTACTTTTTGACATAGTAACAACTCTAAGACAGGAAAAGGGCTAAGGAATGAGGATTTAAGTGATTTGCCCAAGGTTACGCAGTTAAGAAGTGTCTGAGGCCAAATTTGAACCAGGTCCTCCAGATTCCAAACCTAGTGCTCTAACCTCTGTGCTACCTAAGCTGCCCCTAGTTTTCCTATTTGTAACTTTGATAGTGAAAGGGATGCCTGATAACCTTACTATATAGTCTCAAGGCACATCTAGTCCATTGAGGGAAATGAAATTTAAAACTGATCTTAAACAGAAGACTGCAACTGCTGAGTAGCAAGATTCCCAGATATCATGTTGACTAATGAAAGGATTTTTTTTATTCCCTTTGTCTAATTTGAGTTAATCAATAAAGAACTAAAAGTACCCCTACTTAAGAAAAGTTCACAACCCTAATGGCCACAAACATTGCCCCTCCTTGGGCAGTGCTAGGCAAATTGGGAGACTCTGATTGGTTCCTGTGAAGTGGGAGAGAGAGACAGAAGGTGACATAGAAAAAGGACTATAAAAGGCAAGACCAAGGAAAAGATTCATTCATTCCTTCCTTGGCTCTTCAGCAAGGACTCTCTCTCTCTCTGGGTTAGCGCTTACATGGGACACTCTCTTCTGTGTAAGCATTGGTAAGAGTCTTGGCAGTCTTAGCCTTGTTTGCACTGAAGGTTCTCTGTGGACTTTTCAGTGTCTTCTAGCTCTTCGGATTTCGGCTTCCTGATTAGGACCTTGGATTCTGGTGAGATTTGCTTTCAGATTCACATCCACGGTCTGGAAGCACTAGGATTAGGACCTACGGTATTTGTAGCTAGGAGACTTTTTTCTACTTCTTTCCTATATTTCCCACTTTAAAATCTCTACCTTGCTATAAATTAACAGCCATTTTAACTTAAAAAGTTAATTATTTTTTGTAAATGATGACCACAATAATTTTTTTTAATTCTTACATTTGTCAAACTCATTTAAATTATTACACTAAGGACTACTCAAGAGCTTCACTATAATTTTGTCTATTTTCTCTTCTATTTAATCAAGTCATTGTAATCTAAAATGTATGTAATTAACAATAATAATGATAGCTAATATTTATATAGTACTTACTATGTTCCAGGTCTTATGCTAAATGCTTTAGTTTTATCTCATTGAATTCTCTCAACCACCCTGGGCAATAGATGCTATTATTATGCCCATTTTACAAATGAAGAAACTGAGATCTATCTGCTGCAACTATATAGCTATGGGTCATGTGACATCATGAAAAGGATTAAATTCTTCATGATTTTGGGAACAATTAAGCCAAGTAGATAATGGTCATCATTGCATTTTGATAGCACCTCAGAGATTTCCTTCCAGGAAGAATCAAATCTAAGTCTTGTTTTTGTCCCTGGAATGTAAGCAAGTCAATTAAATATTCAAGAGAAAGTGTTTTTGGAAAAAAGAATATTCCTTATCTAGATCTTTCCTATAACAATGAAATCACAGTAAGAATTCCTATCTTTACTTCACAATCCCAAGCAATTTTTTTCCTTTTCTGCTAGAGCCCTCATTTGTCCCTACCTGAATTGCTAGAAATGATAAAATCTGATTATCAAGTTTTAAACATCCATTAAACTGTTGCATTACAGGTTGTTGTCTTCTCTACAAGAAGATATAAGCCCTCTCCATTATTCATGTCAAATTGAAAAATAACTATGTCAGTACTCCTCAGGAGGGAGTCACCAACTATTATTCTCCACCAGATCATAATATATTATATTTAGAATCAGGGGAAAGCTAGGTGGCACAGTGAATAAAGTACCAGGCCTGGATTTGGAAGGACTTCAGTTCAAATCTGGTTTCAGACATTTTCTAAATGTGTGACAAGTCACTCAACCTTGTTTACTTGGCCCTTGCCCTTCTATCTTAGAATTGTTACTATGACAGATAATACGTGTTAAAAAAAAATAATGGAATGGGCCCTTAGAAACCATTTAGTCCAGTATCCTCATTCAAGAAATAAGGAAATCAAATCCAAAAGAGATGAGACAATTTGCCCAGGGAATACACCTCAAGGTCAGTATTTGATGTTAAGTCTCATATTTTTTCCATCTGTATCACTTTATGTCCCCTGCCCCACAGATCTTTCACACTTTCACTCATTCTTTATCATTCTTCTGTGTACCCACATCATCATTCCTTGGAATGTCAGAAACTATTTCTTCCTGGGGCAATTGGAATCAGGCTCTGGAAGAGCTCAAAAAGGAATTCAAAAATCAAATAATATAGGTTGAAGAAAAATAGAGAAAAGAAAAGGGTAGCTTAAAAAGCAAAATAGGTCATCTGGAAACAGAGATACATGAACTAAAACAAGAAAATAGTGTCTTTAAAGCCAGAATTGACCAACTGGAAAATGAGACAATAAAGTCAAAGAATGAAAGAATTACTTGAAAAGAAGAATAGACCACATTGGAAAAGGAGGATCAAAAGGTCATGGAAGAAATTCAGTCTTTATAAATTAGAATTGGGCAATTGGAAGTAAATGACTTCACAAGAGATCAAGAAACAATAAAGCAAAATGAAAAGAATGAAAAAATAAAAGAAAATATGAAGTACCCCATTGAATAACAAGATTCCAAAGATATTGTTCTCATGAGGCAATATAGTGCAATGGATAGAAAATTAGATTTAGAATGAGGAAGAATTGGGTTCACATGCCACCTAAGACATCTCAGTCAATAGATTAACCAACAAGCATTTAGTTAGTCCGTTCATTATTCCTGACACAATAAAAAAAAAAAACCTAGAGATACAAAGAAAGAAAAATATAGTCTCTGCCCTCAAAGAGGTAATATTCATATGAGAAACACAATATGCAAAAAAAAAGGTTGTTAGAAAATATTGACAATATAAGTAGAAGTTAAGATCAGAAAAGTCACTGTGGAATATGTAGTACAGAGAGAGGGGGGTCATGATAGTTTTTTCAAGCTTTGGCTGAGTTCTGTAATCAGTTAGGAGTTTGATTGCAGGTATCCCACCACTTCTGTGGAAACTTTCAAGTTGTTCTCTTCATGAAAGTTACTTCACTCTGTTTTCTTGTTGGTTCTTTCATTCCTGTATTCATTTTGTGGCATTATTTTAAGATTGTTTGGAGAGGATTCTCATGGTGGTTTCTAGCTTCCCTGCTTCTACTCTGCCATCGTAGCTCTCCCTCCTTTTAGAGCAGCACGTGATCTCTGCAGGCATCTTCATCGCACCTTATGTAAGCAGTTCACTTTTGCAGATTCTTAGCCTGTCTCTCTGTGTTGTTACCCCTCAAGACAGGCTTTCAGTTCAGCCAACTCCTAAATCCATTACATCTGGCGAGCCAAGTCAAACTAAATCTACAATCTTCTGAAGAAAAAGAAAATGAATTTCACAAGAGCAATCTTTGTATTAGGCAGTCTTTCCCTGCTTATTTGGTCATTTATGCAGGGACCAAATATATTTTGGCTGATAAAAGTACCAAACTTGATACAACAATTAATTGAAATCTATGACTATTACAAATGGTTTGCATTCACTTTAGCTGAATGAATATGCTTCATACCAACAGCTGTGGCAATTGTTCTGTCTCTATGGCATTTTTTGGCAATTTCAAAAGCGGTCCTGACTCATCTGTTCAGTTATTACAAGGCATCTCATCCAAAACAAGATAATGATAGCAAGGAACTAGTAGAAAACATCAAACTACTGTTCCAAGTGTTAAAGTAAATACGTGAAGGAAAGGAACTTGATAAACATACGATCTTGCAACTAGAAATTGTAGAATCAAAATTTGGGGGGCAAAAGGAAACTGAAAAAGAACAACCGATTCAGAATGCAGTGGTCTCTGTACTACCAATAGTGGACAGGACTATTGTACAACCTGGTGAGGGGGTGGTGCATGTCAAAACATACAAGGCATTCACTCCTAGTGACATGGAGGTTTTAAAAAGGCATTTTCCTAGGTTCTACAAAAAGCCTTACAAAAGTTTAAAAGAATTAAAGCGGGTGTTCACTCTTTTCAACCCTAGTTTCGATGATGTCAAATTTCTTTTGGGGGAATTTTACTCTCCCTCGGAAAAGGAAAAATTCCTCAATGAAACTAGGATGACCCCCAATTTAGAATCATGGCCACTAGTGCATCAAGATCTGGATTTCACTCAACACGCTAACATGAGGTACTTGTTAAGATGCAGGGCTGATCTTATTGAAGCAATGAGATTATTTGCAAAAAGACCAAATGCCTGGCAGAAATTTGAAAAACTAAGGCCAGGGGAAGAAGAACACCCAAGCAGTTTCCTAGGCAGAGTTATTGAAGCAGCAGAAACAATATTAGGGCTTAGAGACACTCATGCCCAGGATACAATTGATCATATAAGGAGGCAATTTGTAAAGGGAACCTCAATCCCAATACAAAATTATTTCAGGTAAAGTTGTCCATAGTGGGAATTATTACCACTGGAGGATATTAGGAATCATGCGGCATATATACATGATTCGAAACAGAAAGAAGAATGACTAGGCAATCTGACAATGATAAAGATGAGATCATAGCAGATCTGAAGCGTCAATTGAAGCAATCTAAACATGAGAAAGAAATTGAAGAGGTGAAGAATTTTGCTCTCTAAATGAGTAGAAATCAATATAGACAACCTGCCAACAGCACCCCAAAATCAAAATCAGCACCCCGATGCTACTTGTGTGGGAGGATCGGGCACGTTATTTGGGTTTGTAGATTTAAGCAACAAATAGATTTTTCAAAACCAAATAATCAAAGAGATAATAGAAAGACATTTTATAATTCAAAGCTAGGCTAAATTTCAATTCTACAGATAGGTAAGGAAGCAGCTCAGCTGGTCTGACCCTCTCCATGAGATTTCCCATACCAACTGACTTTTTCCCTCAAGATTCCAAACTCCTAACTGATTACAGAACTCAGCCAAAGCTTGAAAAAACTATCATGACCCCCTCTCTCTGTACTACAAATAGGACCAGGCAAGGCCTCTGATAGAAGGTAGAATTTGGAATATGTTAAAGGAAGATGCATTTACTAGCCATGTGACCTTGGGTAAGTATTTTAAATTCTTTATGCCTTGTCCTCTGCAAAATAAAGATGTCATCTTCAAAGGCTTTAAGATTCCTTCCAGGTTTAAATTTATGAGCCTCTTACCACAATTGCTTAGTCTATTCAAATATGCACATTTTCTATCTCTTTAGGAACATTACAAAGGCAAACTGTATTAACAGAAAGGCATAACAATGGTTTCAGTCCTTGGGAAGGAAGATGCTATGAAAATCTCTTCAATTGTAAAATGATTTAGTAACATTATAGGCAGATGATGACAGAAAGATTTGTTTGAAGTTACATGCATGTTTCTAAATAATTAAGTCGAAGATATATCAATAAGAAGTAGAGCTTTATTTTTTTGTAAGATGTTGGTGCACTTCTATGTGCAATAAAATAAGCTAGTGGGTTTATCTTTTAAGAAACATAAATCTTGAAAACAAGCCAACTAGCTTAAATTACTGAACCACCAAAATAAGGTTATCTTAGGCGGCATTTAAATGCAGATAAGTGGAGTTAGAATAAAGCACTGAGCCTGGGCTCAGGAAGACTTAGGTTCAAATCCAACATCTCAGTCATTTACTAGCTCTTTGACTCTAGGCAAGTCACTTAACTTATTTTTGCCTCTATTTCTTCATTGAGAAAATGGGGATGATAATAATAATAATACTTACCTCCCAGGGTGGTTGTAAGGATCAAATAAGACAATAATTTAAAAATACTTAGCACAATGCTTGCCACATAGTGAAGCACTGATTAGATTTCAGCTATTATTATGTGCTAGGCACTGTATGACATATTATTTGTAAAACAATTTTCAAACCTTAAAGTATTTTATGAATGTTAGTTATAGTTACTAATTCAGTAAACTAGATACAGGCCCAGAAAATCTAACAACCAAATAATATTTCCCAAAATTCATCTGTGTGACCAATACTTCCAAAATGTAACTGAAACATTTTTAAAATTTAATCTGTCTAGAGACAGCTGGGTAACTCAGTGGATTGAGAGCCAGGCTTAGAGATGGGTGGCCATAGGTTCAAATCTGGCTTCAGATACTTCCCAGCTGTGTGACCCTGGGCAAGTCATTTAATCCCCATTGTCTAGCCCTTACCTCTCTTCTGCCTTGGAACCAATACACAGTATTGATTCCAAGAGGGAAGAGAAGGGTTTTAAATTTAAAAAAAAATTTTATTCTGTCTAATTAACATTTTTCCTGTAACATTTTGAAGTCTAGAACCCAATAAAACAATCAAGACATTTTTGTAGCATTTGCCAATTTCTAAGGTATAAAGGCTTGCTTACACTTAAAACTTAAGGGTTGATCAAGGAGCCAGTTGAAGCTGGATCCAGCACACTCTAGGGGAGGGAAGAAATATAGAAGAATAAGTAAGTCCTCTCCCTAAAGGAACTTTACTTGTTGGGGAATTCAACCAGATGGGTTCACCATGATTTATTTTAACATCACAAGCCCTTGGACTGGGGCTACTGCATCCCAGCTGTGGCTCCTTTGGGAAAATACGCCCCAGTGAACTAAGATTATTAAATTTCTTAATCAGGGCCCAGTTTTCTGTTTCTAAAAGAGAAATTGCCTTAAGAAGAAACACACCTGTTTTATAAATCATCTTTTGATTGTCAAGGCAGTTCTATTAAGTAGGACATGGTCTATCTACAAGGTTTGGCATGAAGAAAGAAAGGTCATTCTGTAAAGCACCTCTCTAACAAAGCAATTTTTTAATATGAAGACTTAATTTTATAACATATGAGAATTATAAAAATTGAAGCCAATAAATAAGGGAATCGGTGTATACCACTTACAGAACAGCTAATTGTGTGAGTTACACAGTGGGTACCCAATAAGAATTTTTTGATTGGTAGATCTTCTGGGGTTATATATGGTTTATTGTATTCACTTAAATGAAACCAAAGTCAAGCTCCTTTCTTTGGTTCTGGTAAAATAAGCAAGTTGGCTGACCTTCATAGAACCTTAGGGTAATGCACTGAATTAGTGTCTCTCAAAACACATTTTCTCTCCCTTCTTGATGATATTTGGCCATAGAGCATTAAATATGGAGCCAGGAAACCTACATTTAAATCATGACTCTGATTCCTGCTAATTGTATTACCATGGATAAGTCACTTAAATGTGAGTTATTAGTATGACTAAATATAATTAAATATCTAAAGATGCAAGCAAATAATAATTATTATTATAACAAGAACATATGTAGCATTTTAAGGTTTTCAAAATACTATACACATTATCATATTTGATCAAATGATAATGAGAGTGAAAGAGGTATAATACTTGTTCTCAGAGGGCAGAGCCAAGAACAACAATGGTATCAGGAAAAAATTCTTAACAATTAATAACAAAAATTTTATATTCATAAGTACAATGAGTTGTGTGGAAAATTAATATTGAATTGGGATTTTTTGAGAAATAATTTCTCTTTAGTCTTCCCTGAAAAACAATTTGACTTTAAAGCTAAAACAGTATCTCCCCCATCTATGGAATTGAATTTGGTCCTTTTTTTGTCTAGATCTTTTCCAAGTAGGGTAGAGACTTGTTCTTTATTTATTTATAAACAAAGATTCTTCAGTAATGAAGTCAGGTAGGCAGCCACCATGTTGGAAAGCCTATGTCATGGAGCTATTCTGGCAGCTGTGTGACAAGTCTCTTTGAGGCTTAGGACACTTTCCTTCTGGTGGTGAAGGAACTCCAGTCCCTGATTCCACTTCCTGTGGACCTGTTTTCCAATCAGAAACCTCTTAGAATGTCCTGGAGAGGGACTGGATAATGATGTCACAAAGGGTATATAAGAGTGTGGCAGAGGAAATCAGCTGCTTTTCCCCTATTTCTGGCCATGCTGTCTGTCTGTCTGTCTGTCTGTCTGTCTGTCTGTCTGTCTGTCTCTCTCTCTCTCTCTCTCTCTCTCTCTCTCTCTCTCTCTCTCTCTCTCTCCTTGTCCACACTAGTTGCTTAGCTACACAAGCTTAAGCCTCTATTTTCTCTGACCTAGCCTAGCTGCTGGCTTACTAGCACTGTCCTTCCTTTTAACCCCTGCTTGAGTTTTTGGCATCTGTTCAGATTGTAGAAGGAATCTACTGGCTAGTTAGAAATCTTGAGCAAGCATTAATAAATTAATATTTTAAAACTAAAAATAAATCCTTCAGAGGATTTCATTCATTACAATTGGCTAGAGAAATTCATAGATTTAGTGACAATAAGGACATTAAAAATCATCCAACTTCTCCTCCTCCTTTATTTTATAGATGGGGAAAATGAAGCCGAGGGAGATAGTAGTTTATCCAGGCACACAGGAAATCAATATTAAAGCTAGTAATTGAACCTGGCTCATAAGCCACCATGTTTTCCACTACATTGTTACTTCTACTGGTAGTAGAGGTCATCTTTGGAGGTTTTCAAGCAAAGGTTCAATGATCATACATCAGGAATGGTGAAATAAGGATTATTTCTTCAGTGTGGATTAGAATAAATGGGTACTATAGTCCTTTCCAACTCAAAAATTATTTGAATTATCATTATAATAATTCAAATAACAATATCTATTAATAAATATTTCATTATATAATCATTCAAATTATATATAATATATAGTAATAATTAAAGCTATATTATTTCTATATAATTAATATAAGATTATATATGTGTATATATAGATTATATATGTGATATGTATACACATATACATACACATACATAGATGCACGTGACCATGAATACCTGAGTGGCTTCACAGCCCTAATGCTGGAAGAGAAGATGAAAGAAATAGTCGCTTCCACTGAGGTACTCATGGGATAGTAGAGAGAGTAGAAAGTCACAACTAAAGAGTTAAAAGCACATATAGTCTAATAATACTAATATGCTAATAGTAATATTAGTATGTTATATACTAATATGTTATGCTATTAACATACTGGGAAATATACTAAAAGCATTCTTGCAAATATACATGTAAGTTTTGACAGGCTAGTCAATGGATTTATTGTACCTGAGCACAAGTTAATAAGACCTGTGGCTTAAAGAAGAAGTCCTATAGGAGATATCTTTATTATATTCCAATAGTCCACATGAATGTGGCTCAAAACTTGTATACTTTACATGCATGTATAAAGAAATACTTGCAAGAAAAAAAATAGTCAAAATATATTACAGCTTCAAGTGGTAGTATAAACAGATGAATAAATAAGTAAATACTTATGCTGAATATAGGATCATAAGAAATTAATTTAGCAGTCCTCAAAGTACTAAGATCTGTTCCAATTCTCCTTGTCATTTTTCATCTGTCTCTGTGTATGTTTCTTTGGCATGTATTTATGTATATATGTATTTCAGTTGAAGGATAACTTCTAGAAGCATTGGCTGATTTAGACAAAATTTGGAATATCATTAAAGGAATCTCATCTCTGAGAAAGATAGCTAATATATTGGGTGATAAAGTCAAGATTCCAAAAGGTTTGGGGTTTTGGGGGAGGCTGTTTTATAACCAGTTTGGAAATATGCAACATATCTAATAAGATTATTTTTTAAACCCTTACTTTTTGTCTTAGAATTGATATTAAGTATGAATATCAAGATAGGTCTATAAGGCCTAGATAATTGGGGATAAATGACTTGCCTCTGGTCATATTGCTAGACAATGTCTGAGGCTAGATGTGAATCTAGGAACTCCCATCTCTAGCCCTCATACTCAATCCACTGAGCTACCTACCTTTCCCAAAGACAACATTTAGTGACAATAAATGTACAGTCCTACATTTGGATTTTAAAGTCCATAGAAATGGAATGGAGAAGGAAAAGATGGTCAAAATTCCATTTGTCAAATACCTGGGAGATCTAGTGGACTGTGAGTAAGATATGAGTCAACAATCTTAATGTGATATTTACTCAGCATTAAAAGAATCAGTATCCAAAGGCTAGTTGTGTGACATTATCCCTTGTTCGAACCACAACTAGAATATTGTTTTCCATTCTGAATAGCATATTTTAGGAGGGAAAAATTAACAGGCTAGATAATGTCCAATGGAAGATGGTCAAGATAGAAAATGAAGGCCATGTCAAGGACTGATTGATGAAATTAGGAATTTTTAGCCTGAAGAAGAGAAGGCATAAAAAGGATATAATTGTTGGACAGTATTTTGTGAACTTCTTTTTGCCTTGATTCCAAAAGGAAGAAAATTTTTTAATAATTCAGAGACAGATTTCAGCTTGATGTAAGGAAAATGTTCTATAAATTAAAGCTGTACCCTAGTAGAATGAATTACCAATTTCTGAGCTGAATTTCTCTCTATAAAATTCCTAGTAGAATGAACTACCTAGGAATTTTATAGAGAGAAATTCAGCTCAGAAATTGGTTGGACCAAATAGATTCTAAATTCCCTTCCAACTTTCAGATTTTTGTAATTAATGCTGCAAAAACTTTTCCCTACCTGACTCTGGTAAGATTCTAGATCCGATCTAGATTCTGGGAATACAAAAACTAAGAAATTGAAATAGTCTTTGACCTCAAGTAACTTAAAATATCAAAGGAGAAAAGCATACATAGTACTTAAAAACATTAAGTATTTTCTGAATATAAGCTATTGTTAACTTCCATTCTGTAACATGAAAATTCACTCAAGGTCTTTCAGCTAATCAATACTGAATCCTGTTTCAATGATTTCTGAGTCAGTTCCCCTTCTTCTAGTCTATATCGCCTTTTTGCCTCACAGAATAATCATAGACACATATGCCCAATTTACTTTTCCTTACTTTTGTCACAAGCTGGTTAAAACAAACTGGAATACTTGTGTCCCCCTGCTTATTTCAATTAATATTGTGGAGATAAATATAAAAGCAGTTTCCTGTATTTGCTTACAAGAAGGATCCGCTTAAATTGTTGATGTAAAAAATGGCTTGCATGCTGCTGACAACTGTACATTTTTGAGCCCTAGTAAAGGCTGTTGATGTCATTACTTCTCCTTTACTAAGGTTACAAAGTCTACTACTCACAAAAGGCATTAACAGATTCTTTGATTAGAGCGATCTAACATCCATGATGCTGTTAATACATATTCTGTTCAAACCCACTTGGAAGGCATCATGTTGTCTCTCCACCTCCCCTCCATTCCGGTGAAGCAAAATCTATGGAGTGCAGGTGTGTTCCCTGAGATACTCATTTTTGAAAGGAACAAGCTCTTTACCAGAAACTAAATTTCCCATAGGAAATATGAATCTGAATGGGGAATCATTTACAAACCTAGATCAAAAGAATACATTACTGCATGACTTTATATTATTCCATGTTCTCCATAATGCCTATTATTGTATATCCTTTGCTCTTAGCCGCCTGCTGAGGTGGAAAATTCAAAAAGAAATAACATGTACCAAAAGGTTAAACAATTTTACCATTGGTAAATGACTCCTTAGGCTTAATCGGATCGGTTAAATCAGCATGCTGTCAGAATCCTGTGGAGGGAAGCTCTCTATGGTTTTAATTGAAAGTGGAAGAATTTATCTCCTCTCTAACTAAGGGAGTTACAGAGATAGGGTGTCATCTTTTCTTCCATTGTAATGAGCAAGAGAACGAGGAAAGGGCTTGAGTTTCTTAGGTCATGTAAATATATTAAAAGATTTTTCTTTGGTTAAGTAGTTTATGAGAAATATTCATTTGTTAACATCTGGTTGGTTGTTTTGGTATTACATTTATTTCTGAATAAAGCATTCCTCTTCTACTACATAAAGACTACCAAAACATTAAAGAAAGTCTCAAAGTATATGCGATGTTTTGTATCCATATACTACTCCCTACTCCTAGAAGGGAAAGAGAAACATTTTTACATTTCTCCTTCCAGTTCATTAAAATTATACAATATTCAGTTTTGATACTTTTTCTTCGTCCCATATAATCATTCTGTACAATGATGTGTTTGTAGTTATTATAATCATTTCCTTAATGGATATGTTGGTTAACTAATTCTGCTTACTTCATTCTGCATCAATTCATACAAGTTTCCCCACTTGAAATCTGGTTGTTTTCTACCATGATTGTAGGGTGATCTATAATCAACAGGTTCAAATTTTTAGGAATAGTGGGTTTTATTTTTGACATTCTTTTTCTCTTTTCATTGCAATTAAGTATGCCTTCTCTGCACCCAGTGACAGACTTAGAAAGAGTTACTATAATTACCCCCAGATTAGACAATTTAAGAAAATGGCTTTACCTTTCTTTTACAGAGGAGATGAGGGAGAATGTAAGTAAAACATTTTCAAACTGGCAGAAAAAAACTTTAGATATTATCTGATGATTTTCCTTTTCCTAAGGAAGAATAGCTGAATTGTGTGTAGTTTTTACAAATATATTTAAGATAAATATCAAATTCCTAACTTTCTAGAAATTTTTATTTTTGAAAAATTATCATATTTGCATTTATTTATTTTTTGCATTATTTCTAAGTATATTTTCCTATTCTCACTAGGAACATTACATGTAACGAAGATTTTTCTTGATGAAACATAAAAAGTAGTTAATCAAAACTAGCTATCAACACATCAACTGTGCCTGAAAATATATGCAATATTCCCCCTTCTCTGAAATAGAGGAGTACATTTTTAAACTCATTTCCAGGACTGTTTGATCATTATAATTATTCACTGTCCCATTTCATTTTTTATTCTTTCCATCTATGTTGTTTTGGCCTTTTTGCATATTTTTCCTGGTTCTCTTACACCACCATGCATTAGTTCATCAATGTCTTCTCATGCTTCTCTAAATTTTCATTTCTATAATTTCTTTTGAAAAAGTAATATTCATTACACTAGCACACTTTGTTTTATTTCTCAGGTGGGTTACCCAACTGGATCAAAATGTTTCAACATTTTGATTCCTTTTTTTAGTATGACTACAAATTGCTTTCCATAAGGATCAGGCTAATTACAATTCCACTAGCAAAGTATAAGTATGTAATCACAATTGTAAAATATAGCATATGTACTATATATGGCATAATTAGTATATGATAGTATAATTATAATTAATTATTCTAATTTATCAGTAGTCTATTCATTATTGACTATTTCTATTACATGTCATCACCAATTTTCTGAATATGATGACAAATTTCAATTATTTAGATTTATACAATACAGCATAAATAGACAAATGTTAAAAATTAAATATGTTATTTTTCCTCCTAGAATCTAGAACTATATAGTATTAGAACCATCAGGACTTAGAAACCATCTCATTAAAACAATAAGGAAATGAAGGCTCAGAAAGGTAGAGTAATTTACCCATTATCACATAACCATAATTTTCTTGTTATAGTATCTGATAGATAAGTTTATCAGGTTTGCCTATTTCCTGTTCCAGAATTTATTAACTATAATATTAACCTCTTACTCAAGAATTCTGAAAATTAAGATATTTAAGATAGCTATTAATAGTTCTAGATAAAGGCTATGAATAGAGAGTACTGAATAAAGAGCTACATTTGCAGTTAGGAATATCTGAGTTCAAATCCTTCCTTCAACACACTTAATGATTGTATAGTCATGGAAAAGTCACTTAACTTCTCTGAAATTCATTCATTTCCTCTATAAAATTACCAGTATTTTGTACCTCTGGGCAGTGCAGATAGGTAGTACAGTGGATAAAGTACTGGAGATAGAGTCAGGAGGACACTTTTCTGAGTTCAAATCTGACCTCAGACACTTAGTAATTGTGTGACTTTAAACAAGGCATTTAATCCTGTTTGCCTCAGTTTCCTCATCTGTAAAATGAGCTGGCAAGACCCTCAAGAATCTTTGACAAGAAAACCCCAAATGGATCACAAAGGCCTGGACATGACTGAAATTGACTGAACAACAACCACCTACTTGAAGGGCTTGTTATGAGGCTTAGAGGATATAATGGTGTAAAGTATTTTTCAAATTTTATTGTGTTATACAAAAGTCAATTAGTATTAGGATTAAAGAAGAGTAAAATCACATTTTAGATATAGTTATTTTCTAAGTCTTCAAGACATAGCAATGTGACCTTTGAAGCCAGAGTTGGGTTAGGATGGGGTGAAGAACAAGCCAAACAAGTGAAAAAATCCATTCTCTCTGCATACTCCCAAGATTCTCTGTTTATGAGGGGGCAGCTGGGTAGCTCAGTGGATTGAGAGCCAGGCCTAGAGATGGGAGGTCCTAGGTTCAAATCCAGCCTCAGACACTTCCCAGCTGTGTGACCCTGGGCAAGTCACTTGACCCCCATTGCCCACCCTTACCACTCTTCCACCTAGAAGCCAATACACAGAAGTTAAGGGTTTAAAAAAATTCTCTGTTTATGAAAGAAATAGTATTTCCTGGTTGGTTAATACAAGGTCTTAAACAGTTCTAAATGAGATAGTCTGTGAGAGCAGCTTTGTTCCCTGTATCTGTATGGATAGATCAAAAAGTACACATTTCTTAACAGGCAAAGCCATTTTTTCATATACAAATAAAAAATTCCAGAACCTTGTCTTCAGTGGCATTCCTACCCTTTCGGTTGCATTTCTATATGATGCCACCTTGAAGTGACATTGATCCCAAGTTAAAAAGTTAATCTCTTCCCCATTACTGCATGAATGAGCTTTCATAGGGCTATTCTCCCTGAGTTTTAGTGAGCCAAATGTTCAATGTCAAGGTAAGAAAGTCAGAATCTTCCTAAGGGGTTAAACAAAAGATACCCTGTTCTTCTGCAAACAGAAGATGCTCCTTCCATGAAAAAAGCAAATTTTAGTGATGAAGAATAGAAGTTTAGTAAGAACTTAAGTTTGTTGCACTTTCCATTTGGAAACTCAACTGTGGAAAAGTGAAAGAGTTTTATGGCTTGTTTTTGGTTGCTCCTGTTAAGACTGATCAGATAGCTCTCATTGATTAATCAATCAATCATTGTGTAAATAGAAGTGATGAATATTTTGACCACTTGACAATCTCTTCTCAGATTTGGAGATGAAATTAACTGAACTTTGTCACCATGTGGTAATTTGTATTTCAAGCAAGATAGTTTTTCCTACTCCTAGATCTGCCTAGAGATCCCACTCCTCAGTAGCCTGGCTTTCTCTTCCCCCTTCCCCCATTCACCCAAGGGACTTGCTCTATGTCTGAGGGAACTAAGCCAGAGGTATTTCTAGGACCAAATTCCAGGAAACTGGTTTGACTTTAGGGCAGGAATTGGAAAGGAAACTGGTGGGCTAGTTCTGCAGTTCCCATCACAGCACCCACAGCAATGACTTTGTCTGTTAAAAAATGCATCCTGTCCAGTCTGTCCCATCTCTTAGCATCCTTAGTCTCTGACCAAAGATATGCACCCCCTTTCCTTCCTGGCTATGCCTCCTGGACTTCCTGTCAGTGCCCCCTCTGTTCGCCCACAATATTTTTTTATTCTGTTGTAGATTATTTTCATTAGCTCATCCTCAGAGGCTAAGGTAACAAAAGGGACCCTCCCCCAACTCTCTTTTGGAGTTGTTCCCACTGCACTTGGAAGAGACCATCTGCAGAGAAGACAGTGGGACTCAGGAAATCAGTAAGAGTCCTTGACCTCCCCATCAGTCACCTTCTGTTATTTTCTCTGATAAGTGATTAAGCTTTGAAAATATAGTCATCCTCCTCAATTAAATGCTGTCTGATAGAAAGCACAATTTTTAACTGCCAGTTATTGCATTAGAGTTTTCTTTTCCCCCGGAAAAGATGTAATATATAAAAGATTGTGTCAAATGCTTTCTTTGACTATGCTTCTGCTTTAGACCATCACAAGGCTTTTATTAAGAAAAAATACAAAGGGTTTATATGACACTGTACACATTAATAGCTCATATCCTTCTCCTCTGTACGCTTCCATAGGAACCAATAAATGTACTTGTTCCATTTCCTTGAGAAATTTCCACCTTCTGATAGGCAATTCCCTTGGAACATGACCTTCCTTCCTCTTAAAGGAATATGAAGAAAGATGGCCTAAGCAGTACCAGTTCTCAAACTGTACTATAAACCAGTAATCATCAAAACAGTTTGGTACTGTCTAATAAATAGAATGACAAGTCAATGGAATAGTTTAGATACATAATATACACAGATAAATGACCTTAGCAACCTAGTGTGTGATAAACCCAAAGACCCCAGCCTTTAGGATAAAAATTCACTATTTAAAAAAAATTGCTTAGAAAACTGGAAAACAGTATGGTAGAAACTAGGTATAAACCAGTATCTCATACCTTATACCAAGATAAAATCAAAAAGGGTGTATGATTTAGATGTAAAGAGTGATACCATAACTAAATTAGGGGAACATAGAATAGTTTAACTGGAAGATTTTTGGAGAAGGGAAGAATTTATGACCAAACAAGAGATAGAAAGCATTATAAGATATAAAATGAATAATTTAAAAATTTTATTAAATTTAAAAGCTTTTGTACAAACAAAACAAGTACACCCAAGATTAGAATGGAAACAACAAACTGAGGGGAAAAAATTTATAAAAAACTTCTCTAATAAAGGTCTAATTTCTCAGATATATTGAGAACCAAGTCAAATTTATAAAAATAAAAGTCATTCCCCAATTGACAAAAGGTCAAAAGATATCAGTAACTAATTTTCAGATGAAGAAATCAAAGCTATCAATAGTCATATAAAATGTTCAAAATCCCTCTTGGTTAGGCAAATACAAATTAAAACAATGAAGTACCACCTCACACTTATCAGATTGGCCAATGACAGTGATGCATTGTTGGTGGAGTTGTGAACTGATCCAACTATTCTGGTGGGCAATTTGGAACTATGCCCAAAAGGTTATAAGATTGTCATTCCAGTACTGGGTCCATATCCCAAAAAGATAATAAAAAAGAGGAAGGGACCTACTTGTAAAAGAAATATGTATAGCAGCTCTTTTTGTTGTGGCAAAGAATTAGAAAGTGAGAGGAGCTCTATTAATTGGGGAATGGCTGGACAAATTGTGATACATATTGGTGACTGAATACAATTGTGGCATAAGAAATGATAGTCAAGATGATTTTGAAAAAAGCTGGCAGGATTTGCATGAACTGATGCAAAGTGAAAAAAGCAAAATTTGATAGAATGTTGTACACAATAACAGCAATACTGTACAATGATCAACTGTGAAAACTTGGCTACTCTCAGCAATGGAATGATCTGGGACAATCTTGAAAGACTTATGATGGTAAAATGCTATCTGCCTCCAGAGAAAGAACTGTTGAAGTCAGATGAATGTGTGGCATACTATCTTTCACATCAATGTATTTACAATTTTATCTTGGTGTTTTAGCATTTGCTGGTTTCTAAGATGTAAATACAGTGAAAAATCAGCAATCATCTCTCAGTGTTTGGAGCCAGCTCTAACACATCCCTGACCACATTTGGGAGAAAACCAGCTCGGTACATTCTATGCTCATGGTCAAAGCAGAGTTAAATAGCCTATAAAAGGATGAAAACATTTTCTTGACCTTGGCTTCGTTAGCATAGTCATCTAATGAACTTACTTTATGGGCCACTACACAGCTGTTTCTGCCCTCTCTTTAACTAGCTTCTCTGATCTCTTCTGGAACGGCATACTATATTGATAATTAGTAGATACTTCACTCTCAGTCAAACAGTTATTCTATCTGTCCTGCCATTGTAGGCTATGCGAAAGTTCCATGGCAAGCCTCTGGCATTTGGAAAATTGGAAAATTTAAAATTCTACCCAGTGTTTCATGGGAGGTGGCAGGGGAAGCAGGGAAGGAGGTGATACCAAAATCAGGAGTGCCAATCACAAAGCACCAGCCCGACTATGAGTCTGAGGATCAAAGCAGAAAAGCATGAAGTAGAAATCACTACAAAAAGGAAGTCAAAGCAGAATCATTAAGTTCAAGTTAGGTTGGGATTCACCACCAGGTGTCTTGTTGGTCTAGGGACTCAAGGGGAAGGGGCACAACAATACAGGGTGAAATGATAAAGAATTTGAGGAAGCATCCTGATATAGGAATTCAGAGCCATCACTAAATGACAGTTTGACAAGATAAGGACAAGCCTGGGTGCTATGTCCTTATAAAGAATATTTGCATTTGCCAGACCCAACCCTGCTGCTAATTAAAGTGGCAAGGCTGTCAGATGACTTTGCTACATTAGCTAATTGATCAATATTAAGGCATTTTCTCTTGGGAGACATCTTGGGAAGCTCTCTAAAGAGAAATTATTTTTCTACTCGATCTCAAATGTAAATTCTTAATGTTCTCATTTTAGTCAGATGGTGAGGTGGGTAGGAGGAGGGATTGAAAGAGAAAGACAGATAGAAAGAAATAGACATAGAGACAGAATGACAGAGAGAGCGACAAAGGAACAAATGAACAAAGGAAGGAACGAAGGAAGGAGAAGGAAGAAGAGAGAGGGAAAGAGTGGCACAGTATTTTTGACACTTCAATTCCTTAATATTTTACTGATGATAATGATGACAGTGATCCCATCTTATCTGAGGACCACAGAATTTTTTACCATAGAGGAAAAAAGAACATCCTACATTCCCTTCCACATTGTGTCCCAGAATCTTGCTTAACTATGGCTTTGGAAAAAGACTTATCTCCAAGCTGTTTTCCTGTTCCTCTTCCTTGAATCTAATATATTGTTTTAGGCATATGAGGTAATTAGTAGGAATCATATCTCTTTTCAGAAGTATGTGTACCCCTGGAAAAAATAATTGACAAAAAAAATGAAAACTAAGCTTTGATATTCTATTCCAGGGACTAGATTGGAGTTAGAGACTCAGGAATTAAGTTCCTCATTACCATTCTCATTCTGCCTTGCCAGATATCATTGTCAAAGGCATTCTTCTGATGTTTTACATAGATTATTTCTCCTATTAACAAGACAAAGAATTAAATTTAATAAATACATTCACCAAGAACCTTACTGCCCATAGACTAGCTAGCTAATTGATATCCTTGAGTATTTTCAGTGATTTATTTTATGTACCACAAGAACCTTAAGAATGATTTTTACACATTTGCTGAGATGAGGTGTCTTGTTTTTGATGTCTGTTTTCCTAAAACAGTACAACTAGTACTTTGTTCACCACTTTAAATGTAAGAAGAAAATTATTTATTCTGTTTATTCTATTGTATGAGTTCATTGTTTAGCAGATTCTAGGCTCTCATAAGTGAAACAGAGAAAGGCAATCACATATGCGGATCATGCTGGCATGGAGGAAAGCTGTCTGATCAACAGGGGAAAATATAAACAAGACTGGGATTCTGGCTGAGCAGTAGAGATGGTGCAATTCTTGCTGTGAGTATTTAGCCTAGGAGATATTCCCATTTGTCTCACCTTCTTCTTTCTTGGAATTATATCTGTATAGCTGGGTGGCTTCTTCCAGAAATGTAATGTATTCTCTTTATGTGAACAGATTGAGCATATGCTTGTTCATCATTGAAATTCAATGTGCTGGTCCTTGTACTAAGAAATATACATCACAGAAGAGCTGTTTCACCAAGGGGTTTGCATAACAACCACACATGAGATGTGGATAGGAGATTATCCTGGAGCTCCTGTGCCTGAGGAGCTGGTCCTAAAATTTATTCAGAAATGGAAAATAACTTGATCAATTTGCAGGTAAGAAATCTAAAGGCCAGAGCAATCAAAGACATATGGGGAGAAATTGGTAGAGGTGGGATTTAAACCCAGGCCCTCTGACTCTAAAATGAGTGGCTTTTCTACTTCAATTTTTTGGTCTGCCTAGCTTCCCTCTTTGTCTGGATTTGTGATTAAATCAGTGCATAAGCTCCCTTTCCTGCTCCAGAATAGTAGTGAATCTCTAACATATGCTCTTAGACAGTTGCTTTTGGTACCTGAGAGTGTTAATGACTTGCCTGGGGTCACATTGCAAGTATATCTCAAGAGCAGAATCTAAACCCAGGTCTTCCTGACTTCAAAAGACTATTTTACATAATCTACATAATTACATATTTTAGAATTACAACCAATTATTGACCAATAAATTGTGTCTCAATTTGGCTAATCCATTTCCAGATTTATTAAAGACTTGTGGATTCATATAAATCTGTGCTGAAACATAGATGATACACTTCTAAAGAAACTATAAATGAAATATTGATTTGTTTAAGGAATTTATCCATATTTGATCTTTCTTTTATCTTGACTCTTCTCTGAACTTTACCTTCTCTTTCCTTGCCAAATTGTCTCCAGGTAAGTATACTTCCAGGTCCCCTACTTTTTCAAGCACTGCTACATGTGTTGTCTTCCCCTATTCAGAGATACCCTTGATTGGTTTTAATTTATAGGTTCAGCCCTTCATGAATCACCTGGTTCAAAGTAAGCACTTAAGTTTTTTTCTATCTCTGTATCTTTTTTTCTTTGTATCTATCATTGATCTACCTAAATGCCACATGCATTTATTTATTGCATTTCCAAAATATGTCATGGAGTCTTTTTTTCTCTTTGGTTGTGCTTTCTATTTTGTCACAATTTTTTTAAATTGATATTTTGACAACATACACTACATATTTTGAATAAGGTCATATTAATGTTTATAAATTTCTCCAAGCTAAGGAGTTCCTAAATAAATTATTTGTTTTGCAAAGAAAAGGCACAAATCTTGAATCTGATGTTCTATCATTCAAAGAAAATTTCTACTTCCATCAGATCATTTAAATCATAGGACCATGAGTAAATGTATTATCCACAGAGACATCAGCACTGACTTTCTTGTACATGAGAGAGACAGAAAGTGGGTTCTAGAGTTTTAATGTCATATTTTAGAATTTGAAAGGACCTTAGCGATTAGTTCATCCACTCTCTCTTTTAGGAGATGCTTTGAAATATTGAGCAACATCTACAGTTGGAAAAGGTACTCTCGCTGCAGGAAATACCACCTGACACCTGGTAGGCACCCTGAGGAACAAACTAGTGTTTCAAAACCATCAGGAGAAAACTTGAACATCATCTATTGACATCAGTAAAAACACCTGTTTGACTTTTGCTATAAATATCCAAATATGTCTCTGACAATAATGCCTAAATTTAAAAATATCTAAAATGCCTAAAAATAGAAAAAATTCCCCCTAAAATTGAAATTAAAATCAGACTTTCTAATGAATATTTAACTTGAGTTTGTCCAGCTCATGATTTGCATTAAATAATTTATAGTCTTGCACATTCCAAGCAAAAAATTGGGACAAAATCTTTATAACAAAAAATCTAACAAGGGTCTAATTTCTCAAATTTATTAGGAGCTAAATCAATTGTACAAAAAATCAAGCCATTCTCCAATTGATAAATTGGCAAAGGACATGAATAGGTAGCTTTCAGATAAAGAAATCAAAACTGTCAATAAGCACATGAAAAAGTGTTCTAAATCTCTCATAATTGGAGAAATGCAAATCAAACAACTCTGAGGTACTACCTCACAACTAGCAGATTTGCCAATTTGACAGCAAAGGAAAGTAACAAATGTTGGAGAGGATGTGGCAAAACTGGGATACTAATGCATTGCTGGTGGAGTTGTGAATTGATCCAACAATTCTGGAAGGCAATTTGGAATTATGTCCAAATGGCTTAAAAAGCTGGAGTAATTCCTTGAGCCATAAGATGAAGTGTCTTATTCCTGGAATGGCAAGAAGGCCAGTATCACTAGAGCAGTGTATGTGATGAATATTAAGATATAAGAAAACTAGAAAGGGAGGAGGTGTTAGGTGAAGACCTTTGAACACCAGAGAATTTTATATTTCATTCTGGATGTAATTGGAAGCCACTGGGGCTTATTGAGAAGGAGGATGACATAACAGGACCTATGCTTAGGAAAATCACTTTCATGGCTATCTGGAAGACAGACTGAAGAAGGAAGAGATTTGAGGCAGACAGACCTACTAGCAGAATATTGCAATAATCCAGGCATGAGGTGATGAGGGTCTGCACCAGAGTGGTGACAGTATCAGAGAAGAAAAAGGACCATATTCAAGAGATGTTGCAAAGGTAAAATCAATAGGCCTTGGCAATAAATTGGAAATGGGGCATTAGAGATAGTGAGTAGTCAAAGAAGGCAGTGAGGTTGCAAGCCTGGAAAACTGGGAGAATGATGCTGCTCTCAATAGTAATAGGAAAATGTTTAGATGCTAAAAGTAGCTAGAAATAAATAACCAATTATCAATATTGATCAAATAATCAGTAATAACCCTAATAACCCTAACAAACTAAAATATATCACTCGTTTTATTAGTGGAGTCACTTTTTAGAATCAAATATTTGGGACATTTTATCTTAGTAATTTTCTTCCTCTCCACTCAATCCACCTGCCAAATAGATATTCTTAATAGGGGGTTGAGATGTTGATCAAGTACTTTCTACATTCCAGACATATGTTAAGCCCTAGGCATATAAAAAGAGACAAAAGATAGATCTACCCTCAAGGAATTTACAATCTAATGGGGCAAACCATAAGCAAATAATCTGCAAACGAATTATATATAGAAAAATAAAAAAAGAAAGGAAAAGCACTAAAATCAAGAGGAATTGGGAAATGCTAACTATATAAAACTCCTGCTCAAGAAGTTTCAGTAGTCCCCCATTGCCTCTAGGACAAGAGTTCTTACTATGGGATCCTAGAACTTTTTTCTAAATATGTATTTTGATATATATATTTCAATGTAATATATTTCCCTTGTGTGTGCAGAGTATTTTTATGTGTTTAAAAACGTGATTCTGAGAATGGATCCATAGGCTTCTCCAGTTGGCCAAAGAGATGAGCTCACAGAAACACATGTAATACATACTCTTCTATTTGGCCTTTAAAGGCCTCTATGGTCTGGCTCCAGCCTATTCTAAATATAACTTCCTTTAATGAATTCTACATTTCAACCATGGAAATATACTTCTTATTTCTATACATGCAAGTTATCTAAAGTCTCTATGCTTTTGTCCAAGTTCTCACTCATTCCTTGAATGCATTTTCTTTTCACTTCTGACTTTCGTTACTTCCAAGACTTAGCTCAACTGTCACCTCCTAAATGAGACCTTTCCAGATTTCCCCAGTAATCAATCTTTCTCTTCCCTCAGTTGTTGGACTTTATTTTGTATACATTTGCTTTTCTGTGTTCACAATTTACCTCTTCTCCACATGTCCAGGAGGATGATTTCTTTGTAGACAAGGACTGTTTCACTTTTGTTTTTGTATCCTTGCACCAAGTACAGAGCCAGGAATATAGAGGGTACTTAATAAGTTCTTGTTTAGTGGTGGAAAACCAAAGGCTATTAAGGTAAAATTTATGTTCTACAAAAAGCCACTATTATTCCTTTCCTCCTCCCCCCAAATCTAACCAATTTTCTCAAAAACTGATTTTTTTAAAAAATCATTCAAACTAGTCATTTAGAGTTAAGCACAAAAAAATAAACCACTGAAGACATTTTTTTTTACTTTTTGGTAACTTATATTGGTGTAAGATAAACAAAGTCAAAACAAAGCTAAATATTCAAGTCAAAATTAAAATGGAAACCAAACCACATGACAGTAGTTTTGGGGGGTCAAAAAAAATGTCCCAAAGAAATTGTTGACAAAGCAGTGAAGGTGGATATCCATAAGAGAAATTTGGAAGAAGCCAGAGGTGTAGCCTGCCCTAGCAAGCTAAGTATAAAATCATGTGCACACACAAAGACTGTTGGATGCTACAAATCAAGAGAAACGATTTCCAAGAATGAATCCCTTTTTGTCTGCTTTGGGGATTAAGGTCCTGCATTCTGACCCCCAACCTAACTTTCTGATATCCCTCTAGTATTGTGCTGATTCTAGTCTTGATTCTCATTTTGTTCCAAAGACCATCCTTCAGTTATACAACTTGCCTCTCAAATATGATACTCAAACAGGGCAAGGCCAAACGATTCAATTAAATATTTATTTGTCCTAGGTCCTGAGAATACAAAGGCAAGCAGCAACCACCAAGAGCACAAAGGTTATGATTTAGCCTCAAGTGACTCCCCATCATGAAGAGAATATCCATCTGGCTTCTGACCTAGCTAGACATTAACTTGAGGAATAGCTATTAGTTCTGTGCATAATCTCTATGAGAGTTCTGGTCAAGCCACTTATCTTCCTAGGTATATTACCTAATTGAGACTACTTTTTTTTAACCTTCTATCTTTAGGAATTCCTCTCTATAGTGAACCAAAACAAATTTCCTTGTCTCCTAACAAGGTAATTCATCTCTTAAAACCTCTCCCTACTTCATAGATGACTTCTTTCTTTGAATGAATTTTTAGGATTTCTTGTAGGAATTTTAATAGGTTTTCACTAATAATCTGTTTGGTATCAAACCAATGTACCAATGGCTCCACCAATTCTAGAAGGTAAGAGGTTCTATTGTGTCATATGTTAGTATTTTCCCGATTACTGGTGTAAAACAAGACTTCAGGGAAATCCAACCAAACTTGATAGAAGAGTTTATGGAGGAATTGTAAGAAAGTATGGTGAAAAGAGAATCATGAAAGAGGCTTCTGATGTTTCGATTCATGAACTAGTAGTTAATTCTATTCTTTCTAAGGAACAAATCTAATTCATTCCTCCCTACACACACAAACACACACACACACACACACACACACACACACACACACACACACATATAAAATCCTGTTGCACCCCCACCCACCCAGAACTCAATCTAAGAGAACTCATATAACTTGGATGGGTGGAGGAGAGGAGTGAGAAGAGAAATGGAAAACTGGCCCAAATATATCCTGACCAGCACATTGTGACATTTTAGTCACTTTCAGGTGTGTTCAACTCTTTGTGATACCAATTAGGGCTTTTTAAGCAAAGATATTGGAGTAATTTGCAATTTCCTTCTCCAGCTCATTTTATAGATTACTTTTCTTGTCTAGACCACTAATAAAACAATATATTACGCAATGATTTGTAGGATTTGCTGATTCCTAAAGTATAAATGCTCACATTGAAAATTTAACAGTGAACTCTCCAGATCTATTGGCAGAGGCTCCAACATATCCCTGGCTCTCTATCATCCATATATTAATTGTGTTGGCCTACTGACCACAGTTCCCCAACTTAATATGCTTGTGCCTGCAATCCCTGGTTCAATGATATTTGCTTAGTCACACATAGAACTTGACTTCTATTAATTTAATACTTTTTCAAATAATGTTGGTTATAGCTGAAAAGAAGTCCTTAGTAAGGATGTTTTTGACTCCTGATCACCACCATTATTATCATCATTAATAAACATTTATTGAAGACAAAGCGGCTATCCCCAGGCCTTAAGTCAAGACAAAAATAAACATTTAATAAGCACTATGATAGAAGTGGGGATACAAAAAAAGGTAAATATAGTGTCTTGTCTCCAGAAGCTCACAGTCCAATGGTGGAAAGACAACATCTAAGCAACTATGTACAAACAAGACCAAAACAGAATGTTTTGGTGATAATTTCAGTGTAAAGGCCCTAAAGAAAATCAGGAAAGGCTTAATGCAAAAGATAGAATTTTAGATAGAATTTAAAGAAAACTAGAATGCAGAGATGATGGGTGAGAGAATTCCTCACATGGGGGACAAACAATCAGTAAAAATGCAGTAAAGAGGCAGAGTGTCTTATAAGAGGAACAGCGAAGAAAGTTGTCAATGGATATGTGAAGAAGAGTAAAGCTTGGAATAGTTGTAGAAGACCAAGCTATAAAGGGCTTTAAAAGACAAAAACATAATTCTATATTTTATCCTAGAGAAAAGGGGGGAGCCACTGGAATTTTTTTAAATAGAGAAATTACACAATCAGATCTGCATTTTAGGAAGAACAATTTGACAACTGAGCGGAGGATAGTCTGTAGTAGGGAGAAATTTAAGGCAAGGAGACTAACCAAAAAGCTATTTTAATATTCCAGGTGTGAAGAGATAAGTGGCAGAAGAGAAAAGATGTATATGAAAGATCTTATAAAGGAAGAATTAACAAGACTCAGTAATTGACTAGATATGTAAGGTAATGAATATGGGCTGGATGAAAGAACTTGGGAACCTGCCCTTCATCTTCATATATCCTAAATAATAGAGTGCTAAAAAGAACACCTTCAAATTGAGGCTTCCTAATAGACAGTAGTAGTGGACATAATAGAGAGAAATAAATAGTGGTCACAAGAGATAAATAAGTAAGGTATGGATGCAGGAGTTATACAGCTAAGACAAATTCTTAGAAGATTGAGGGTGGGGATAGTCGTTCTTACGGAAAATAATATTTCATGGAGCAAATTGGAAGAATTAATTTCCATGTTTGAATCCTTGTGGTCTAATTCAAGAGTAAACCTATGCTGTCTTATTCTGGGCTTCACGTCTTATTGGTTTTAATGATTCACCATAATCCTGGTTTGGAATCTGCTTCTATTCCAAATAGTACTCTCTGTCTCCAGTCCTTCAGATTCCTGACATATCAAAACTCTGGCTTTTCTCATTATGATACTGACCTTAAACCATACAAGCATATACAAGAGTCATGTTTGGCAAACCTATGGCACATGTGCCAGAGCATGCCGGAGGGGGCTGCTCTCTTACCCCTCTCTAAGTGTACCTGAGGACGTTACTCACATGACTTGTCCCTCTGCCCAGCAGCCCAATGGGAATGCTTCCTCTCTCCCCTGTCTGGGGGTAAAGCAGGGGGCTCATATGCAGCATAAGGGTTGCTATTTGGGCACTCAGTCTCTAAAAGGTTCATCATCAATGTACCAGAGGCAGCATTCTCAGATTCCATCAGATTTGTACAGCTTTAACCAATACCATGAAATTCAAAACTATTAGATCTCTACTCCAGCCTCAAGTGAGAATATGGATGGGTAGAACAATATAATGTACAATGCATATTTTGCACTTTTCCAAAATGAAAAAGAATCTTGAAAGGAGAGCAAATTCTGGAGACTGTCAAATGAACTAAAATAATGGGTCATAGCCGAACTTGCTTGGGGCAAGTATCTCACCCTGGAAAATAAACTAGTCAAAAAATAAGAAAGATAACCCTAGCCATCCTAATTAAGTTGCTGATAGTCTATCTCAAAGAACAGAGTATGATGAATTCTGACACATCATTAGGTAGACATTGTATTCTGAGATTATGATCACAAAGGAAATGGATAACAGCCAATTCACAGTGGTTATATTTTTCATCAAAGGAAGAGATTCTGTTTTTATGCTACTGGGAGCATTTTAAATAATGTTAACTTTCACTACTGCTCAAATTCTAGAAATAATGACTTCGTCCTCTGTGGTTCATCAAAAATTTATGTTTACTACTAAGTCTGTCTTTATATCAGAGAGACAGAATATGATTTTATCTGAAATTTGGCTTCTGAAGAGCAGCTAGGTAGATAACTTAGTAGTTTGAGAGCTAAGCCTAGAGATCAAAAGTCCCAGGTTCAGATCCAGCCTCAGATACTTTCTAGCTGTGCAGTCCTGGGCAAGTCATTCAACACCCATTACCTAGCCCTTACCACTCTTCTGTTTTGGAACACAGTGTTGATTCTATGATAAAAAGTAAGGGCTTAAAAAAAAGAAATTTGGTTTCTGGATTTTTCAACTAAGAAGTGATCATAGGCAATACTTTGACTACCCTAGCAAATGGCAGAGAATACATAAACATGGTGGTATTAAAAAATATGTTGGAGCATCTAGGTGGCTGAATGGATAGAGAATGAAATACAAAACATGCTGTTTTTAATTTTAATTTTACATTTTATATAATTTGTATAATATATTTTATATAATTATATATAATATGTAAATAAAACATAAAAATTATATAATTATTTTTTATAAAATTATAATTTAATTTTATATTTTCAAATATAGCCTTAGACACTTCCTAGCTGTGTTACCCTGGGCATGTCACTTACTCCCAATTACTTCACCTTTACTACTCTTCTGCCTTAAACCAGCAAACAGCAAAATCTATCAAGTGCACAGGATGTATTAGAAGAGAACCTTTAATGATACATCTCACCCTACTAAATCAAATCTTTTTATGTAAAGATCAAGGAATTCTTTAGAATTCTAGTTTTAGATCTGGAAGGGACTTTAAGGCTAGTAGGTCATACCTTCACATTTTACAGACAACGGTAGGGAGTCCCAGAGAAGTTAAGTCATTTGTTCACATTCACTCATCTGGTAAGTAACTAGGATAAGATCAGAAAAGAGACCTTCCAAATTTCAAATACATCATTCTATCTTTTGCATTAATTTAGAAGGCTCTTCAGGGAACCAGGATTAGATTCAATGAACACCATCCTATCCACAAATAGAAGATGGTGGAGATTCTCATTACATAGAGTGAATCCCTCAACTTGGACTCTGTGTTGACTTTCCTCTAAGGTACTAGAAAACACCTTCTTTGAGCAGTTTTATCCCTGTTTTATGTCTCATTTGATACTAATAATCAAAGGACCATTGAGCCTTAAGGGTACCATAGAGCCCTGAAGGAAGAGTGAATTGTAGCATACCTGGCTACAGGCAGTAGAGGACAGAGTAGTCTCATATTAATAAGTATTATGTTATGATTATTATAGCTTTTGCCCTCTCGTATAGTAAATGTTGCTATTGTGACTGTTGTATAAATGAGAAGTGACTTGTAGGCACATGACTATTCCTTTTTGGGAACCACTCTAACCTTTTGCCATGGATGTGTCTGGGATAAAAAAGACAGACTGGATCTAGGAAGAGTGAACCTAGAGAGAGTTAAGGAGAGAGGAGAAAGTCTGTCTTTCGATTCCCTCTATGTTGACTACATAAAAAATAAATTTTTAAAAATAAATAAATAAATGCAAAGAATAGTTACTAAATACAAGTTTTTCCCTGAAGAAGAGCACCATCAATTAGAGAGACTGGGAAAAGTTTTATATAAATTGTGGTCCTTGGACTATGTCTCAAATAAAGGGAAGGATATATGAGGTAGCAGTGAGGAGGGAGTATTTTACAGGAATGAGAGATGACTAGTGCAAAGGCATGGAGATGAAGATGGAGTATCCTGTCTTAGAAACAGAGAAGTCTTTTTAGCTGAATCATAGATTGTAGGAAGGAGAGTCATGTATAATGAAGATAGAGAGATCAGGCAGGGTCAGGTAGTAAATGGCTATAAAAGCAAAACACAGTTTTTGTTTCATCTTATAGGACATAGGAAGCCTCTGATATCTAAATATGGGATTGACACACTTAAAGAAAATCACTTTGTCAGAATCATGAAGGAGAATTTGGAGTGGGGAGAGAGAAGGCCCTGAACCCAAAGAAGAAAGCAGGACTTATTAAAAAATGGGAATACAAAAGCAAAAATTTCTCATTCAAATTTATAAAACCTGCAGGAAGCCAAACTCAATAAGACATGTTTGAAAAATCTATTATGTTACCTCAGTTAGTTAAAAACAAAAGTGTTCAGTGAGCCTGAGGTGAGCATTAATTGACCATTAAGGCATGTAGTCATATTTTTCAAGGCTTTTATTTCTCGTTATTCATCTTATATAAAGGAAATCATGTTTTTATATTCTTTTTTTTTCTTCTCAAATCTAGCTAATGGTACAGCAAAGAATTCTGACTGAGGGTAAAGATTTCTAGTGTAATGTGAAAATATTTATCTGACCAAAAAGCAAAGGTGAATGCATGCATGTTGGTAGGATAGACTTAAGATAGACTTTTTTTTTCTATATGTCAAAAAGTGTCATTCAAAAAATAAAAAACATCATGTTTTCAGTAAAAGCTACATTGTAAAAACCTTCCGACATTTCAAGTACCTGACTCACTTAGGTCTAAATAGTCTCACTAAACTGTTCCCTTCAAAACAGAAGTCTAATTTGGTCTGTTTGTGTATTTTCTTAGTATTATCCAGCTTCCCCATAGTTTATCCCTAGTACCATATATAATAGCAGGAGAGGTCCTAGAATTCTGTTCATGTTTTAGCTAGTTATTATAGAATATACAAACAATGCACAGTAAATCATATTCTGTCTCTCTGATAGAAAGACAGACTTAATAGTAAACATAAATGTTTGATGAACCATAGAACTTAATAATTAATTTTAAGGAAAAGGAAGCTATTATTTCTAGAATTTGAGCAATAGTGAAAGTTAACGTCAGTGTGGGGAGAGTATTCAAATAAGACATATAGGTTGTTTGAGATATGCAATTATGAGAAAGATCTTCACATAAATCTTGGGATTTGACTGTGTTGCTAGTCAACATAATCTAAAACCCTAAATAGCAGATAGAGGTGGTGCAGTTTCCTAGCCAAAGCAGGGCTAGACTCAATAGGGTTTTCTCCCAATTCCTTCTTCTTTAGTAAATGTTGCCATTGTGACTGATTTGTATAAATAAAAAGTGACTTATAGCCACATGGTTGTTCCTTTTGGGGAACCACTCTAACCTTTTCCCATGGATATGTTTGGGGGAAAAAAAAGACAGACTCAATCTAGGATTTAATAGAAAGGGAGATAAACTAGCTGCTGAATTGAGTCACAAGATGGAGTCACTGTGGTTCACTCAATTCCCACAATTAACCACTTGCTGTCTGGATCCCCTCAATTCTTTCAATTTTCCCACCTCCCCTTCTGTTTTAGAAGAGAGTGCCTAGTCCTCCCATAGACCACTTTTCTATAAGCCAAATCTATAAAGTTATTTTTTCTCAGATAATCACAATGACAATTCTAAAAGCAAGGCTACAGATCAAACTACTTAGAGGGCACACCTGTAATTTACATTCTGAGAGATATACCTAGAACACTAAGAAGTTAAGTAATTTAGTCTAAGATCCCACAAACAGTAAATTGCAGAGTTAGAAATTGAATCTAGAACAAAATAGATAATTGATGGATTGATTTAACTTTTATGTAAATGCTTATGCAATGTTGTGTTAATTGTACTTTTTCAAAATTTTTAACTTGGCTGTTTAACTATTACAATAATAATACAATTTTCCTGTATTTGTTTATAAGGGTAGTATTTCATGATTTTAATGTTTTGCTTGAGATCTCTGTTTGTGTTGCTAATTTTGATGTCTTGTTGCAATTTTGATGTTTCATATGTTTGATTTGTACTTTGAATTTTGTAATTGTTTGTTGTATAATTTTCCTTTTTCTTTTCCTTGATTAAATCCCTAGAGTAAGGTAGTATTAGATAGGATAAGATAGATGAGTGTAGATTGCTTGGTATTTTGGGTAAGAATTTTAGTTTATGGGAAATATAAGTTTCTTACTGCATAAATACCAAAATAATATTTACAACACTATTTTGGCTTTGTGCAAAGGGGGGGGAACTATTATAGTGAAATCAGGGAAAGTGGAGGTGATAAGCAGAGAAAGGATTCCAGAACTCTGGGGTCATTGACTGGCTAGAGTGGCAGTTAGTCCCTGGACTCTCACTCTCGAGGTACTGGCTATATCCCTCTCTTTGGATGCTCTGTCTATGTGGATCATCTATCAAGATTTCACTGGCTGGGAAGAGGTTGAGTTTTGGTGAGACACACTGATGGATGGTGTGGTCAAGAGCCTTACTCCGTCTCTTTTGGATTTAAGTGCTGTGACCTTACTGGATTCCTGACAGACCCTGAAGGACAATAGCCCTGAGATCTCTGTCTATTGGTTCCAAGATGGGAGGTAAGGGTTTAAAAAGAGGAAAAAAGAAAAAAAAAAGAAATGGAATTTACACAAGGTAAAGCTGCTGAAAGAAATTGGAGAATTACAGCAAGAGCTCAGTAACTGCTTTCTAGAACTAATCACATTTGCTATAATTTTTATCACAATGAGTAGTCTTGTTCTAAATGTGACAAGGCTTCAATTGCTTCCACCATGTAGCAAAAGAAAATATAGCTGAGTCCTGATTAGTAAGAAAAATGATTATTTCAAAGTGGTGACATTATTTGAATACCCATTATTTAAAGTTATAATACATGTAATTGGTTCTAGCCCAATTTAGATATGGAATAAAAATTATTAAACATATACATATATTCTGTTAGTGTAACATTAAGTGAAAAGAAAAATATATTTCTGATTTAATTTTATTAATACTTAAGTTAATAGTTATAAAAAAACAAAACTAAAAAAATAAAGTAAATTTTAAAATACTAAATATAAATATCTCAAAAATGATGAAAATATTAGTATGGTTATTTAATATTTTAATGGCATAGACTGGACTCTCCTTCGTTATTAATCTTCCTACCTAGCCTGCTAGGTGCAGAAATCTTTTTCCACATTTTAACAAGTTTGCTTACTCATGACAACATTAAAAATTATAACTTCCAGGGTGATTTTAAATGGTGTTTCTCTTTCTACCTCTTGCTGCTGTGATGTTTTGGAAATATATAGAAACACTGATGATTCATGTGCATTTATTTTGTATCCTGCAACTTTGCTAAAGTTGTTGATTATTTCTACAAGCTTCTTAGTTGATTCTCCAGGATTCTTTAAGTAGACCATCATATCATCTGCAAAGGGTGATAGTTTAGTCTTCTCATTGCCTATTTTGATACCTTCAATTTCCTTTTCTTCTCTAATTGCTATTGCTAGTGTTTCTAGTACAATGTTAAATAATAGAGGTGATAATGGGCATCCTTGTTTCATTCCTGATCTTATTAGAAAAGCTTCTAATTTATCCCCATTGCATATGATGTTGTTGATGGTTTTAGGTATATACTGTTTATTATTTTTAGGAAAGGCCCTTCTATTCCTATACTTTCCAGGGTTTTTAATAGGAATGGGTGCTGTATTTTGTCAAAGGCTTTTTCAGCATCTATTGAGATGATCATGTGATTTTTGTTTGTTAGATTGTTGATATGGTCAATTATGGTGGATGTTTTCCTAATGTTGAACCATCCTTGCATTCCTGGTATAAATCCCACCTGATCATGGTGGATGATCCTCTTGATCACTTGCTGGAGTCTCTTTGCTAGTATTCTATTTAAGATTTGATCCAGCCATGCCATTGTTGGGTTTGTACTCCAAAGAGATCATAGATAAACAGACTTGTATGTAAATATTTATTGCTATGCTTTTTGTGGTGGCAAAAAAACTGGAAAATGAGGATATATCCTTCAATTGGGAAATGGCTGAACAAATTGTGGTATATACTGGTGATGGAATACTATTGTGTTCAAAGGAATAATAAACTGGAGGAATTCCATGTGAACTGGAAAGAACTCCAGGAATTGATGCAGAGTGAAAGGAGCAGAGCCAGAAGAACATTGTACACAGAGACCAAAACACTGTGGTAAAATAGAATGTAATAGACTTCTATACTAGCAGCATTGCAATGACCCAGGACAATTCTGAGGGACTTATGGAAAAGAACGCTACCCACATTCAGAGGAAGAACTACAGGAGTGAAAACAGAAGAAAAACAACTGCTTAAACACACGGGTTGAGGCGGACATGATTGGGGATGTAGACTTGAAACTACCACACCAATGCAAATATCAACAATTTGGAAATATGTCTTGATCAATGACACATGTTAAAACCAGTGGAAATATGCATCAGCCATGGGGGCTGGGGAGGGGAAGCTTTGGGGATGAAGGAGAAAATAAGAGCATGAATTATGTAACCATGTTGGCTTTTCTAAAAAAATAAATATTAATAAATGTTTTTTTAAAAGTATAACTTCCAGAACAGATCTTTAATCAGATTAAGGGAGACAAATAATCCAAAACACCATGAAGGGAGAGTGGGTTACCACTCAGGAGAGATTGACAGAAATATAATTAATGAGAGTTTCCATTGAGGGATCTTTATATACCTTCTGGGAAAATAAAAAAGGAAGGACAACAGACTGGTTTAGGCAGAGGATGGAGCTAGAAGCTAGCGTGTCTGAGATTGGCCTAAATATAATAAAAGTAACTAAGCAGACTGAATGGGTATTTAAGATTATATTGTTTTAACTAATCCTGTGTAGCATGATTGAGAGATATTTTAGAGTTAGATGCCTTCTTACAAATTCAATTCTTTAGGGCTAAAGGAAAAATTCCAGTAGGAGGTGAAACCTATTCATAGTCAAATTTGCCCAGTCAGTCTTTTGAGTTCTTTGTTCCAGCCTCTAGGAGAGTCAGTAATGAGAATAACTAAAATGATGTGGTCACTCACATTCTCACAAAATGAACCAAGTATAATTATTATCTAAAATCAATAATGCTTTAAAGTCACTATCATTGTCCCTGAAACACTTTTCAACAGCTGGGCTAAAATAACTTGAAAACAGTCTTTGAAAATAGCTTTCATCACCCATGCTTTCTTATCTGATCACCAGAGAACTAGAAGTGACTAGCAGATTATAGCTTCACAGAATAATATGAGGACTACAAGATCAATAAAAAACTTTGGTTTTATTTAGTTGAACCTCAAACCACTTCAAAAATGAGTTTTTGCATTCTAAGAAATATAAATTCTGGAAGCCATCTTTTTCCAGAATAAGACTGTTTCTTCTACCCTAAAAATATGTTGATCATGTCAACCTGAAAAAACATAGAACCACTAAAGGAGTTACAAAGAACAAGTCTTTAATCAAGACAATGGAGTCATGTACAACACCACACAGAGCCAAGCTCTGGGACTCTAGGAACACTCTCTCTAGGAAAATGTACCATGAATGGGAATGTCTATCATGGGATGTCCAACAAACTGAAAAACTTGGGATTTTATATACACTTTGAGAGAATAAAGGAAAGGAAGGACAACTGATTAGCTTACTAATAATAAGGCTAGAGAAGGAGGATTCCAGCCAAGGATGGACTCCCTGGGAGAGACCTAGATACAATGGGATAAACTTCTAAAATGAAAGGATACTTAAGATGAGATTATATCCACTAAGATCTAGGCTGAGATCATTGGGTACTTGAAGGTTTATTGTTCCATAGGACAAACCCACTAATCCTATCTAAGGTGATTAAGTGGTGCCTTAGAGCTACATAAGACAACTTATCATTCATATTCCCCTTAATTGTACATTTTCTCCAAAACATCAGGATAATTAGAAACTACATTCTTATCTGCACCTAATTTTGACATTATTGGTCTCCACTCAATTTTTAAAGCTATTGAACCAACCAACACAAGAAAAGATTCTTCACTATCCATTTCATTTCCAATGTTCATTTACTGTCTTAAATAAATGAAGGGGTTTTTTTTAACCTGAATTTTTATCTGAATTGCTTAGGAGGAATATGCTCTTGTTTGCATTCTTTAATTCATATAGCTAAAAGATACTCTATTATTGAGAATATAATAATCTGTTCCTTGTAATTTTTGTAAAAACAAAAAGCTGATGAAACTTTGTTACTTTTTTAATTGACTAATATTTTGTAATATTCCATATTGTAGATTAAGGTATTTGTAAATCTCAATCATATTTAAGCTACTATTTACCATATTCATGCCTTCAATTACACTAAATTTTTATACTAAATAAGAATTCCCTTTTTTTATTTGCTGGCAGTGTTTCCATCTGAAGTATTCTTCCTTTGGTCCATTTTGTTAAAATTTCTTTAAAACAATTAATACAACTGTTGGTTGTATTATGGTATATAACCGCACATCTACACTTGGCAATAGACAACTTTAGACTGACAACATAGAAGTGTGTTAAAATCCTTAACTAGTTCACATATGTGCAATTAATTTAGTTTTGGCTGAAATTAAATGCAACCCAGTATCATTTTAGAAGTTGTAATATTTACATTACTAAAATTGCATTAATTATAACCTAGAATATCTTTAAATTTGGATCTTGAGCAGGAGAAAAGCGGATATAAATTTCTCTTGGAGCTCCAAATAATTTCAATCAAGAAAATGAGTATTTGTAGTATTTTCTATTAATCTCTGATATTAAATCTATATTTGTATCATGTATTGGCATGTCCATTCTAGGACTTCCAGTTATTTGATTTTAACATTAATATTTAATTTTTTAAAATATAGTTACTCACCTTGCCAACAGTGATATTACTATGTTGTTTATATGTTATTTATCTTGTTTTATTTTACACTTCATCCTAATATAAATAAAAACTGAGAATGGTGATGATGGATTGATAGTATAGTGGCCTATGTACTCCACTAATAAAAAGATGTAGTTCATTTAGTATAATAGAAAATTCAATAGTAAGACATAAAATTGTTTTCTCGAAATTATGAGGTTTAAATTAGAACTAGTATCATGCTTCAGCTACTGTATTTTATATTTACAAAATCAAAATATGGACCAGATGTCCATAAATAGAGGTATCTCTATGGTAACAGATTTCACCATTTTTAGAAGATAGCACACAAGGCAAATAGGATCAATCTCAGCTGGGTTTTGGCAAATAAATCCATGTTGCTCAATTCACATACATATGGTGTATGCATATATGGAATATGTAAATATATAATATATATTAAACACAGTCAAATATATATTATATATACAAAGGGTGTATATACATAATATATGTATATAGACACATACTTAATAACTTTGAACAGATTTTTTTCTACATATAAATAGATCTTTTCAGAAGATTTTAAGGAAATCTATTAAATTAGCAAAGTTATACATTTGTTATCTTTATGCTATTTTGAAAATGTTCAAGCTCAATGTCATCTTTTAATAGAAAAAGTGATACTTTTAAAAAGTAGAAAATGAGATACACATGCCCATTACGTTAAGGAAATCTTGAAATTTTAGTAGTTACTACTCAGTAAAATTTCCCATTAGTAAAATTATGCCCCTAACAAAAGTACAAGATTGTTTCCAACTACTTAGCTATATGGTTAGTGCTTCTCTATTGATATCTATTATACTTGTGATGAGCATTTGTATTATATTATAATTATTAATGAAAAAGGATGGGAAAAAAATGGACTGGGGATTTCGGTTACAATGTCAAAATAAAACTTATCTAAAGCCATCACCTGGTTCTACAATTTCATCAGCTATAGGACAGGAGGAAATGAGATGAAAATTATATGTAGTGAAGAGGAATTAGAATTGACTGCAGCTACTGTAGGTATATTCAATATGCCAAAATATTCAGTGAAAATTTCAGTGGAAAAAAAAACTGGATTTAGTTTTTGTCAGCATGAACAATTTAAGAATTTGATGTTTGTTAATTGACTTTTTTTTGTCTAAAGAAGTTTATATTCAACTGCTACATGTATACACATAACTAAAATCAAAATAATTTCAGAACGCTAGTAGCTGGTAAGATCAAGAAAAGATTCATACAGAAGACAGAACTTTAGTTTTAAAATTTTTTTCCACGTTATATTTTTTTAGTATTCATTTTCTAACATTTTGCAATCGACATTTACTCTTCTTTTTGCCTCTCCCTCCTCCTTAGGAAGGTAGATAAGATGATGCAGGTTGTACATATGTCATCATATACATATTTCCAGTTAGTCATGTTGTAAAAGATACATATTGTTTACACTAGAGAAAAATTCATGGAGGAAATAAAATAAAGAATGCTATATTTCAATCTGCATTCAAATTCCATCTGCTCCTTCTGTGGTGGTGTAGATCCTTTTTCATCATAAGTCCTTTAGAATTATCCTGCATCCTTGCTTTGTTTTAATAGTCAAGTTAATCACAGTTGATCATCATATATTATTGTTGTTACTGTGTATAATTACAATTATATGCCATAACTTATTCAGTCATTCCCCAATCAATAGATAAACCTTCAATTTCCAGTTCTTTGCTATCACAAAAAAGAACTATAAGTATTCTACAATAGATAGTTTCTTTTCCTTTTCCTTGGTCATGTAAGGAAATAAATTTAATAGTAATATTGCTGGATCAAAAGGTAAATATAGTTTTATTACTATTTGAGTATATAATTCCAGATTGCTCTCCAAAATGTTTGGATCAATTTACAGTTTCACCAACAATGTGTAAATGTCCCTGTTTTTCCATATCCTCTACAACATTTGTGATTTTGCCTTTTTATCAATTTGAGCCAATCTGATAGTTGTGAGCTGATATCTCACAGTCATTTTTATTTGAATTTTTCTAATCAATAATGACTTAAAGCATTTTTATTATATTTTGGCCTTTTAAGTGGTTTTGCAGAGGTAATATAGTAAAAAGGACATATACTCATAACCCATCTGCGCCACTTACTACCTATTTGGGCAAATCACTTAACATTTCTGAACTTTTTTTTTCCTCCTATGCAAAATCAGGAAAACTAGATAACCTCTACAATCCCTTTGAGTTTTAAATCCATAATCGAATGATGTTATGTTGACATAGTAATAGAAAGAAATTTTTATCTATAAAAATCATTAAGCCTGAAACAAGTTACTGAAAGTAGAATTTTATCCTCTATTTTTAATAGGGTAAATCATTGTCTGAAAACATTTGAAGTGCAATATTTCTTACAAAAGGGACTCAATTAATAGAATCTCATGGTTCCTTTCCATCCTTACTGTTGTATATGGCTGATATGCACTGCAGAACTAAAACTGACATTCTTCAAGCACTCATTATTTATGTCTTTTATATAATTTTCCTCAGTAATGCAAAATCTAACCTGGTAAATGATAGATAGCTACATGGAGTTTGGACCTCAATTTCTCAGCTTTTTTTCCTTAGTTCTTTTGTGTATAATCCAGAGGTCTATAACAATGTCTCATGAAAGGAAACTGAAATTTAAAGTGCTTTTCCTGGAACAAATTAATCTCACATACTGTCACTGAAACTCCCTTGGAAATCACCCACCCCTGAAATCATTCTCCATTTAGAAAATAGCATCTCAGTTGATACTCAGTCCTTCGAAATTCAAGATGACTCTGATAGACAACCACATAATAGGAATGCTTGGCTGCCAGGTCACCAGTGACAATGTTGTGAAACCTGGCTGTCTTGTCCTCCATGGAGAGATACCATCTGTGAGTGTTATATCATTAAATTATACAGGCTTCACATGTTTGCCTTTCAATTGGATTTGGAGGAAAGACTGAGAGGAGAAGGGGAAAAAAACCTGCACTGCAGCAGGTAAAGGAAATTCTAAAAACTAATGTCTTAGGATTTCTATCTCATGAAGAAATGTGCTGGAGCCAACCCAACAGATTGGTAAATTGATAAATTCTGAATATGAGCATTTACACTTCAGATATTAGCAAATATTACAAATCAGAGTTTGAATTGTTGTTTTCTTGATGCCTTAAATTTTAAAAAGTGATGGTGAAAGTGTTAACAATACAGATTCAATGTAATTGTGATGGTACTTTTGTAGAGATGACCATTAAATATTGATCAAAACATTACCAATCATCTGGCATTTTTCTTGCTATGTTAGGATAATGGGAATATAGATTCCCAGCTGAAAGGACCCTTAGTCCAATCTTCTCATTTTCAGGGAAAGAAAACTAAGACATAGAGAGATTAGTTCAAGGTCATACAGGTAGTATCAGGAGTGGTATTTGAACACAGGTATTCTAACTCCAGAAATGGTACTTTGTCTTGTATTATAGTTATATTTAGATATGTCTTTTCTTTCCTAAGAAATTCTGAATCTCTAAAGGCTATACTCATTTTACATTATTTTTATATATTCCATATAATTATTTTATTCTATGATTTTCTCAATGTAGAGAATACCTCGGGAGGAAGTTCCCTCAACCAAAATAGATCAACAAATGTTCTGAAACTCACCTTATTAGAGAGTTCCCCAGGACACTGAAACTCTTTCTAATGTTATTGCAATAGGTTAAATGTTCTCCCTTCTTACAATCTCTTCTACCCTGTTTCATCCATCTTCCACATAATTGCCAAAGAGAAATTCCTAAAATAGTTCTCATCATGTCACTCTTTTATTCAAAAATCTTCACAGGATACTTAATGCGTCTTGGATAAAATAGGAAATCCTCAACATGGTATTTAAAAGTCTCTTCAAGTTGACCCCCACTGTCTTTTGAAGTCTTTGTTCATAGTGCTCTCCTTTAAATTCTCCATTCCAGACAAACTGGCCTATTAGCTGTTTCCCATAAACCACATTCTGTCTACTGGCTCCATGACTTTGAACAGTTTGCCCCAGATGTCTGGAATATAATTCCTCTTTACCTTTGTCACTTATAATTGAGGCCATTAAGTGGTATAGTGGGTAGAACCCTGGATTTAAAGTGAGGAAGACCTGAATTGGCATTTAACCTCATGCACTCACTAGATGTGTGAGTCTACAAATATCCCTTAAATTCTATTTGCCTCAGTTTCTTGAACTGTAAAATGGGAATAATAATCGAATTTTGTTGTTATTCACCTGTGTCCATCTCTGTGATCCCATGGAGCATGGCATGCCAGAATGTCCATGAGATTTTCTTGGCAAAGATACCAGAATGGGTTGGTATTTCCTTCTCCAGTGGAATAAGGCAAAGAAAGTGACTTGTATAGGGTCACACAGATATTAACTGTCTAAGGCCAGATTTGAACTTGGGTCTCCCTGACTCTAGACCCAGTGCTCTTTTTACTAAACCAGCTAGCTACCCATAATAGCACCCATCTTCCAGGATTCTTGTGAGAATCAAGTGAAATAATGTTTATAAAATACTTAGCATAGTTCCCGGCACTTAGACGATGTTTAATAAATGCTTGTTTCCTTTCATATAATATCCTCTTTCTAACCACAGGTCATGAGTTTCTTAATATAAAAGAATTTTCCTAATCCATTATCCCACCATCCTAGTTTGTGGCACCCAATCTTTATTGAAATTTGATTTATATGCTTTATATGTACTTACCTGTGTATATAACCAACCACAGTAGAATAAATTCTTTGAGGGCCAGCACTATTTCGTTTTTGTCTTTGTATAATCAATGCTCTGTATATAACAAATTATTTGTGGAATTTAAATGGAGGGTAGGGACTTTAATTTACCTCCCCTACAAGATTACAAACTCACTAAGGGAAATAATTGTGTCTTATCTGGTCCATTCTATTATTTATTTTTTAAACTCTTACTTTCTGTCTTAGTAACAACTTCAAGACAGAAAGACAAGACCTAGGCAAATAGGATTAAGTGACTTCCCCAGGGTTATACAGCTAGGAAGTGTCTGAGGTCAGATTTGAACCCAGGTCCTCCTCACTCAAGGCCTTATGCTCTATCCACTCTGCCACTTAGCTATCTCCTCTATTCTATTCTAAACTTCTTGAAAATAGGAACCGTTTTTATTCCTTCATCTCTGTGTTTCCCTCATTACCTACCATTTAATAATATTCAATAAATACTTACTGAATTGAATTCAATAACTGTTTTTGGAAGCATGGTGTTATAGACATATACCATTTATGTTTAGAAATGTGAGTTATATTGTTGAGTTTCCTCAGAAGTAAAGACTTCTGAGTTATCTGCTCCATGACTCATATATTACAGGAATAATCCCCTGACTATTGGTTGTATAGGTTCTTCTTGAGTTCTACAATAAGGGTAAATTAACTACTCCTATTCCATTGGGGGACAGCTGCAATCATTAAGAATAATAAAAACTGAATCTTACTCCCTTTAACCTAAAACCATTTGGTCTTAATTCTACCATCTGGAACTATACAGAATAAATCAAAACCCATTCTACCAGGCCATCCTTCAATATTTTAAAATAAAATGCCTAAAAAACTTCAAATTAAATGAGCTCAGTTCTCCATCCTGTAAATTTGTGATTAGACTAGAAAAAAGCAAACTGTCAGAGGAGAGTTCACCATAGCTTTATGTGGGAAGTGAGAAGTTTCATTTCCCACACGAATATCTGTGCTAGGACTTCAAAATAGGACTTCAAAACTGAGTGTGGAATTTCATTTGGTGAAGAGAAAGAGAAATGAGCTCTGGACCTGATCACATCTTGCCCTTGGATTTAGATGGTTAGTTTAATTCCTGACTAATAATGACTGGCTTAGCATAGCACTTCGCTGAAACCCTCCCAACCCAAGTCCAAATTAAAAAATCATCCTGGGACCCTGTCTAACCTCAAATCAACTAATCCTATCTTGACGTTGGTTCCTTCTCACAAAAGATTTTTGAACCTACATAAGAAGATGAGAGAAAAGGAAAGAAGAGAACCTAGTAAAAATTGAATCTATCACATGTAGCGAGGACATGATAGGACAGATAGCCAGAATGCTCCACTAGTACCCTTGGGATTTCGGGAGGAAGTGAGGAATGTCTAAGTCTTCAGTACATTGAGGGTAATGTTTTGGGAGAACAGGGGCATGAATCACAGTGGATGAACAGGCATGAATTTGGTTGTGATTTTCCTTGTTAGCTTGGACTACTGAATTAACAAAATCTCAGAATCATTTGAATATTTGTGAGAATTCCCTTATTAGATTGTGAACTTCACAAGGGATGATAGTAATGGAAATAACATTGGAATTGGAGTCAGGAGAGTTGGGAGTCAAATCTTGGACCCAACACTACTAGTATAACCTAGGGGAAATCACTTCACTTTTATGGTCCTCAATTTGCCCATTTATAAAAATAAACTTTGGACTAGGTGGTCCTAAAAGTCCTTTCTTGCTTGAATAATTTGGGGCTTTATCACCACTTTGTCTTAAAAAAACAAACAAACAAAAAAGAAAAAACCTTACCTTCTACCTAAGAATCAATATTGTGTATTGGTTCCAAAACTGAAGAGGAATAAGTGTTAGACAATGAGGGTTAAGTAACTTGCCCAGGGTCACAAATAGGAAATGTCTGAGGTCAGATTTGAACTCATCTCTAGGCCTGGTTCTCAATCCACTAAGCCACCTAGCTGCTCCCTCTTTGTCATCTCTAAATTAGAGCTCTATCAATGACTTCATCACTTCAAGAATGTATGATTTTATCAGTATGGCTATTCTCTCCATTGTCACAAATAGCAACCTTCTATGATTTAAGAGGTGGTCTTCAAAAACTGCTATAACCAAAAATTCCATCAACCTCTGGCCAATTTGGTAATGAATCTTTCCAAGCTTACCCTAAACTGCTCCATGGGTGGTGATTAACCACCATGCCCATACTCAAACTTTTTCCATCTTGGTAAAATCTAGCAGCTAGGTAGTGTAGTAGATAGACTGCTGACCTGAGAGTCAGGGGGACCTGAATTTAAATCTGGCCTCATACATTTATTAGCTATGTGACCCTAGGTAAGTCATGTATCCCTGTTTGTCTCTGTTTCCTCATCTGTAAAATGAGGTAGAGGAGGAAATGGCAAACCGCTCCAAGTATCTTTGCCAAGAAAACCCCAAATGGGTCACTTACATGACAATCTCTCTTCCATCAACCCCACAGATGAAAACTTCATTTCATACTTCATTAAGAGCAGTGACAAACCTGGAGTCAGGAATACCTGAATTAACATCTGTCCTCAGAAACTAGCTATGTGAACACTGAGTAAATCACATAACTCTGTTTCCCTCAGTCTCCCCATCTCTAAAATAAACTAGAGAAGGAAATGGCAAACCACTCCAGTGTCTTTGCCAAGAAAACCCTGAAAGGGGTCACAAAGAGTCAGATACAAATGAAAAAACTAAACAGCAACAATAGACTTGCACACTTTGGCATAGCCATCAGGAACCCATAAGGCAATGGGGCATTAGAAGAGCTTGTAAGTAGGAAGACATGTAATAAACACTTAATAAAAGTTAATTGAATTTGAAGTATTTTTAGTAGTCTGAAATAAACCAATATTTCCTTCAGTGCTTCATTTAATTTTATGTATCTAGACCAGGGGTTTTATGGATGCCCTTGATGTCTGTGAATAGATTTCTGAGGGTCTATGAACTTGAGTTTGAAAAAAAATGTGCATTTCCCCCCCCCACTAAACTGTAATAAAAACTTAGTGTTTCTTTCAATTATTTAAAAACACTCTTCTGAAAAATGATCCTTAAATTTCACAAAGTGGCCAAAAGAATCTATTATGTTAAAAAAAAAAAGTTAAGGTCCTCCAATCTAGACAGAGGCTAAAGCCAGTCCTAGAACAAGAATGAGGTTTTTTTCCCCCAACTTTTATCATTATTCTATTCACCATTCTTTACTTCCACCCCAAACTCTTCTGGGTTCAAACTTCAAGGAATAGGATTCCTCCCCCAAAATGATCATCTGAAATCTCATTATCATGCTGTTAGCTAAACTTTGGACAATTAAAACTTTTCCAAGGCCTTTCTCAGCCTCCTCTCCGCTGAGGTGTAGGCAGGTTAAGAGATTTGCCCAAGGTCACACTAGCAGTCAGAGGCTGTGTTTGAACTCAGTTCTCCATCTCTGGATTGGAGGATGGAGCCCTAAACTCCTTCCAAAGCCTTCCATTAAAGAGGATAGGAAACTGAACTTTCCAGCTAACCTCTCCATCTTCAGTCCCACTTTGGTTTGAACTCCCTATACCATGATACATTTACTAAATATTTATTGAATTGCATTGAATCATTTCTAGGAATGCCTAGAATAACATTTTTAGAATTACAGGATTTGGAGTTGGAACTATCATGGGATCATAGAGCAGGAAGGGACTTGAGAAATTATCTATTCCATCACTTACATTTTGCACTTGAAAAAAAAATGAGACTATGCAGCTTAAGTGACCTGCTGAAGGTCACAAGCCAGTACATGCAAAGGGCAGCATTTGAACTCAGATTCTCTTTCTCTAGAGTGTTTTGACACAATTTATTCAAAGACCCTCATTTATAGATAAAGAAATTGAGGCCCAAGAGCACACGTGTAATAAGTAGCATCTTAGTTCATTCTACTCACTACTCATTAACTTTAATAATGTTCCTATGAAACGGAATAGGGAAAACTTAGTTGAGGAATAATACATATTGCCTAGCTTTAAAAATGAGATGAATAGTTGAGGAAGGAGTGATTTTCTCAAAGTCTATGCATTCTGTCTTGCTCATGTATAATCACAGCAGCTGCTAAAACAGCAGCACTATATTAAAGCTATTATTCATTTTGAATTGCTTTAAGGCAAATGTCAGTTATAGTAAATGATTTTAGGCCTTTGGAGAATTCATATACATTATTGATTTGGGGAGCAAAACAGAATTTCAAAATTGATTATAAATGACTAGGACTGGGTGAGTCCTCTTGATCAAAATTCCCTTTAAAGTAATCACTGTTTTATTTTTCTTTTATTCTTCTTATTTTCTTCTTATGACTAATTAGTTGAATCCATAGTCCCCCTACTCCTGCCATGAATCTTTAGGAATCTCTTACAAATATCTCACAGTACACAGAAGATAAGCTTAGAACCCAACTACAGTATTAGAACCAAACTACAGAAAGACTAGAATGACCAATAATAAATATGTTTCAGAAGGTGTTCATGGAGATAGGAGAAAACTGCCTCAAAATAGTTGTCAATGCATCTGAAGAGTTAGTTTTAGGTGATTCTATCAAAGCAGTCTGGAGAAGAAAGATTTAAAGCTGGAGTGAATGAGAAAATAGTACCTATAAACTAAATGAGTTAACAAGAAAATAACACACTTACATATTGCTTACTGTTAGAGTACTTCAATCAAGAAAATATTTTTCTCAAAAACACTTTTTTTGAGTGAAAAGAAAAAAATTGAAAAAAAGAAAAAAAGATTTTCCTCAAACTCTTAGCACCTCTTGCCACACTTCCCCCTGGATTCATGACCCTCAATTTAAGAAACATTGTCCCAAAGCCAATTATTTTGTATCCTAAGTGCTGTCAGCTTTAATACAAACTGTTAATTAACAATATTAATTTTCCATTGTTTAGTTGTTCAATAGGAGCTTGGAAAAGCAAACATATGGAATGCAATTCAGAGCACATTAATCTTAAGTCCCCTCATAGCAACTAATGAATGAAGCACCAGTAATAAAAGCCTGCAAAATTGTTTGCTTTCTAGAGATGAGGAATGGGCATCATTCATGTGAAAAGTCATTATTGAGGAGTAGTGGTGGGAGGAGTTTTAAGCTATTTTGAAGCCACAAACGTTAACCTCGTCATTCTCAAAGTGTATCCTGGGGGCTGGCTGCTCTCTCGTCATATTACTTTTTATAACATGATTCTGACATTAATTATTATCATTGTATTTATGCTATATGTCATTGGCATATCCTCCAAATCCAAAGTAGCATCATTCTTCTTATCATTTTTATGGTCCTTTTATTCAGCATCAGCAAGTAGGAATAGGGGGACAGATGAGGTAAAAGGCTCTTTTGCCCTAAAAAGGAGATCTGCAACTGCTGCCTAATTCCTGAGAACAGTGAATCTTTCAAATAGAAGGGGGAATAGAATGGGAATCTGGTGCAAACATTGACCCCTTCAGCTTTTTTACATGAAGGATTTTGAGGAGTTTGCTTCTAAGATCATTGCGATCATATGAAAAGGGAGGTCTATTGGAGGACTATTTCTTACTACTTCTAGTTAACTAACCAAGTGGTTATAGGAGACCTTTTCAATTGGTGGCGGTGCCAGAAGTATTATTGTCATTGCTGTTGTTGTTCAGTTGTTTCTGATTCTTCATGATCCCATTTGGGGTTTTCTTGGCAAATATACTGGAGTGGCTTGCCATTTCCTTCTCCAGTTCATTTTCTAGATGAGGAAATGGAGGCAAATAAGATTAAATGATTTGCCCATTGTCACTTAGCTAGTAAGTGTCTGAGGCTACATTTGAACTCAAGTCTTCCCTGTCTTCAGTCCTGACTCTATCCAATGTACCAACTAGCTGCCTGCCAGAAGAGTACTATTGTCTTTAAAAAGGCCTGAATCGGCATCAATTATTTCTCATTTTATCAGTGACTCTTTCATTTATAGAATAGTAAGAAACCATGATGTGAGGGGAGAGGTCTTGGGGTCTTCTTCCCTCTAAGGCAGTGATTCCCAAAGTGGGTGCTACTGCCCCCTGGTGGGTGCTGCAGTGATCCAGGAGAGTGGTGATGGCCACAGGTGCATTTATCTTTCCTATTAATTGCTATTAAAATTTTTTAAAATTAATTTCCAGGGGGCTAAGTAATATTTTTTCTGGAAAGGGGGCAGTAGGCCAAAAAAATTTGGGAACCACTGCTCTAAAGCTATACAACCCTAAAGACATCCTTGAAGTGACCTTCAAAACTCCAGGCAAACAGAAAGACTCACCCAACAGCCATGCTGCACCTGGACATGAACTTAAATGGGTCAAAGGTTATGTAGAAACTGAGTTAAATTATTAAGCTAATCCACCCTCTCCCCATAAACATACACTTAAATATGGTATGAAGGAGAATTCCTCCCAGATACTGGGAGAAATGTCTACACTATTTTTCTTGTTGTAGCTTTGAAGTAAATATCCCCTTGTAAAAGCTAAAAATTAATTGATTGATTCATTGAAGTGACCTGTAAGTAACTGAGAACCAATGATACATCCATGCCAGAATTATCTTCCAAAAGCAACACATTTCATTATATCATTCTATGCTCTAAAAATCTCCAATGGCTCCCCGTTGCCGACAGGATAAAGTTCAAACTCTTTAATCTGGCATTCAAAGCCCTACAATCTAGAAACAGCAAAGAACAATGGAAACAAAGCTAGGTTCAGTCAGGAGAACTATATTCAAATCATGTCTCCTAGAGGTGTGACCCTCTCTACCTTCAATTTCCTCAATGGTAGAAATAGAATTAATTATATGGATACTCCTTACCTTACTTCAGGGGGTTGTTATAAAGAAAGGGCTTTGCAAATGTATCCTGGATTCCAGAGTTACCAAAGGCAAAATAGTTTTTTGTTAAGCTGACAAGTGAAAGGACTGAATTTAGATGATGCTAACTATACTGCTATTAAAATTATAAAGAACTTATAAATTTTCCTCTTTGCTTCTGATCAATTAGCCAATATTCATGAATAAATTACTCAGTCAGGCACTGTGCTAGATGCTGTCCCTGACATCAAGAAGCTCACATTCTACAGGGAGAGATATACATATACATATAGATATAGCCCAAATTTAGAGGCTTCTACCCAAATCCCCATTTACAATGGAAGACTGGGTTCCCAGAGATCAGCTGCCTACTTGTTTTAAAGACTCAGGAGAAATCAGGGGGTGGTTTTCCTTGGTAGTGTAATTCATGAGCCTTCAGTGGTATGCTTCCTCCATTAATTATTGGTTGAAATCTATTATTCAAGGAGACTTAATTAGCATTTACTTAGGGACATTTACTAAACTGGAATCATAAGAACAATTGGTACAAGACCATTCCCTCAAAGGCCTGTGGCACACTCTCCTACAAGTTGACTGAGTCCTAGAGCTACTTATCTAAACCTACCTAAACTTTTAGAGTTACTGTGACAAAGAAGTAAACTCACAATTCTTAATTATTTGGTCTCCTTTTGTTCAGTCATGGATTCTTCAAGTTACCCTTAAGAATTCTATAGTTTTTTGATGGGCTCTTTATATAATCCTTAAGCTGTCTTTCCTTGGTGTTTCTATTTTATCCTCAATTCCTGAGACAGATATTGCTGTCAATCAAATGGACACATGTAAGATATTGATGATAAATACAATACTTCCAGACCTATTTAAATTTGCAAGATCTTCCTCTGGTCAAGGATGGCAGGTAGAAGGGAAGGAAGAAAAGAAGATTCCTCTCGTTCCCTCTCAAGTGATCAAGGGCTTGGATGGAACTGTTCTCTTCTGTCTTACAACTAGAATACTAAAATCTAAACTGGCTTGCTATTTGTGTACTGAGTTGCTTCAATCTATAACAACATGTTTCCTGTATGTTTTCATTTTATTTCATGCAGTGGCTAGACCCATTCTACTCCTGTTTGATTAACTAGATTATTCAGTCAGTTCAAAGACCTCGACTAATTGTTTCTATGGGGATGTTCTTACCTAGCAATGATAACAGGGCAAGAACATGATATAGTAGAGTAAGTGCTGGAACTAGAATTAGAAAGACTTGAATTCAAACCTACCTTTGGCTATTTATTACCTGTGTCACTCTAGGGAAGTCACTTAAAAAAACCTGTCTGCCTCAGTTTCCTTGTCTGTAAAATAGTGGTGATAATAGCATATACTATATAAAGTTGTTGTGAAGATCATATATCATAATAATTGTAAAGTAATTCATGGACCTTAAAGTTATATGTGTTAGTTATCAACCTCATCTTTAAGTGTTGATGGAGTGATTTATTGATTCAATTAGATTCCACCCTTATATATGTATATACAAATTATAGTGATAGTAATAGAACCTCTGATTTAATCAACATTGGAAATTCTCAGATGAGGAAACACATCTCATCTCAAAGCCTCTCTCAAATCAGTACTTCTCAGAAACTTACAGTCCTGGAGAATTACCTGGGCACTAAAAAAGTAAATGACTTACCCAGAGTCTAAAAATCAGTATGTATCAAAAGATGTACTTGAACCCAGGTCTTATTAGTTCCAAGGCTAGTTTTTTTATCTATAATACCACATAGACTCTCATTTATACAACATATAGACAAAATGAATATAATAACTGGAGAGACTGGGAAAGGCTTAATATAGATGGTGGCCCTTGAGCTGAACTTGTAAAGAGATTATGAATTACGAGGGGCAAATTTGAGGAGGAAGAATATTGGAGACCTGTAGAACAGTCTGTTGTAAAGTTAGAAGGGAACTTTGACCTACTTCCTGATCATTTCCATTTCTTTTCCCCATCCCCTGTCCAAATAGAACAATACAGAGACACACTCCTTTACCCAGATAGCATCATTAGGAGTCTAGAAAACAAAAAAGAATGAAAAAGAAGTCAAGCAAGATACTCTGAAGAAATTTTTACTCATTAATGGAAGAGGAGAAATAAAATCACCAAGGGTAAGGGAATAGAATTGTGATTTTGTTGATAGGAAGAACTGCCAAGATAAGGAAATATCCCCCGTCAATGAATGTTAAAACCCTATTCATAACATAGGATCATAGAAAATTGCATAAAGCAATGAAAAATTACTTGTCTTGCTCAGGGTCACATAGCCAGTGTAAACTAGATAAGGTCTTAAATCCAAATCTTCCTGGCCTCAAGGACAGTTCTCTATCCACTATTCCACATTAGCTCTCTATCAAAAGGAGGGAAATGCTACACACACATATACTTCAATCAATCAAGAAGCATTATTAACGACTAGTCACATGAAAATTTCTGTGTCTCTAACCTAGATGTTATTTATTAATACAAGTAAATTTCGTCCATATCTCTCTGTGGCAAGTACATTAACTCTTTGACATCATGGTGGTTATGATTGTTGAACTGCTTTTGTAGTCAATACTGATTTCATATTCTGAATAATCTATAACTGTTCAGCAGATATTAAAATGGCTAAAATGAGTCATATTTGATTTATCATCCCTCCCCTTCATATCCCATATCCAATTAATCTCCAAAACCTTTCAATTGTTCATTTGAAAATCCTAGATTTATAGATTTCTGAAGAGAGAACCACTAAGCTTATCTATTCCAACTCATGCAGCAGATAAGAAAACTGAGGCACAGAGAATATCTCCCCCCAGAGATACATGGCTAGTTAGCAACAGAGTTGTGAAACCAGGTCTCCAAGATTTCTAATACACTACAAAAGTGAACCTCTCAAATTCACATTTGCTCTTTCAACTCCAAGGCTAATATATTAGTCTAAGCTCTAATTTGTTTCCCTATCCCCAACTTCTCCCCAAATTTAAATCATCCTACATATTTCTGATAGATAAATATCACTAAAACAACAACTTTGTCATGTTATTAACACCCTACCCCCTAACTAATCTCCACTGATTTCCATTTGTTTACAGGATAAACTTCATCCAAATTCATCAGTATGGTCTTTTGACATTTTTTGTAACCCTAGCACTTGACAGAGGGCCTGGCAGTTAGTGGTTGCTTAATGGATGTTTATTCATTGATTGATTGCTCTCTCCTAACATATCAAATGCAGTAGTAACTTGGTACTCATTAATTTGTTCCAGAATACAGATTGAGTATCAAAAAGGCCAAGTACAAAATTAATTTTTCCCATTAAGAATAATGCAAATTGAATTAATCTGTTTCAGACAACCAGAAAACCCAGATTTTATACTGCATTTATGCATTAATGGAGTTATGTTTTACTAAATAAACATTAATATTATACATGAATAAAAAACTGTAATTAGATTAAATAAAAAAATTTTAGCTTAACTTCCTATATTGAGAGGAGTTCGTAGTATAAGGGCAGAGAAATGTTATTGTTTGGAAGAAGAATCCCCTTCTATAATATCTAAGGGCAACTACCCCTCTGGAGTTCTTTCTCTTTCTCTTTTCTGTTCCTTATTACCACTGAACACTGCTTAAGATTTGTCAAGTATAAGTTTCACAAGAACCTTGTCCAACAATGTTTTTATCTGTCTTTCATATATATATATTTTTAATGGCAACTTAATTGTCAAACACTAGAACAGCTGGGTATTTTGTCATCTTAATTTGAGCATCTCATTCAAAATGTTTAATGAAGTTAATCTAATTAAAATTAAAATGATAAAAATTATTAACTTGATACTTCCTGAATAAAGAGAAAAACTTCAAGTGAAATTTTCATAAGTTGATCAGTTAGAGATTGACAAGATTAGGAATAATGTGACTAGATGAACCATTTTATGAAAAAAAAGATTTTTGAGTTTGATATTTGTCAATGATATTTCCCAAGTCCATTCTGAAATACTGCACTCAAATTACATTTTCTTACTTTGCTGTATTTTTAGTTCATTAATGGTTTTTCTTTAGTTCATGGAATGCCTAGTGATGAAGGTCTTCAAATAGGCTATCACTTATAGGTTTGAAGAAATACCTCATTCTCTAAAAGTTTAAAGAATCTGCTTATGGTCATGCATCTTGTCAAAGGCAGGCTTTGAACACAGGTCTTTCAGACCCCCATGTCTCTATCTACTACATTATATCTCTCTCAAGATCTTTTTTTAGTGAATTAGAATAATAGCTACATCAACACTCCTGTCATATATCCACTCCTTTCCCCAGATACCCACAAATGCATTTTTAGACTTTTGGAGAATGAACAAAAAAATTAATTACTAAATATAAAGGAAAAATTAGGATTGTCATCACAATTCTTTGATGGGAATTTGAAGTTTCTAGTGATGAAACCAATCTATAATAAGCAGTTATATATAGCTCAGTAGCTGAATGAATGTTGTTTCTTCTTGCTATAGTATACAAATGAAATAGTAATAATGCAGATCCAGGGCACTGCCAACAACAGTGATTATTTTATGAACAGAACAAAACCAACTAGAGATACTCATAAAATCCATATTTCCAAATCAGAGCTCTTCCAAAATGCTAAAATGATGTGATCTTGCAATGGAAATAAAATACATTTTTCCCTCCACCTGCAGCTTTAGCCAGGAGTGGTTCTGAGGGTTAGAACACCTGTTGTTTTTTTTTTTTATTTTACTCCTGTGATAGTCAAAGTTTAGTTCAAAGACTAGGATCTAGGTCATTTAATAGTTTAAAGAGCTTCACACACCAACTGAAAAATGGTGTGTGTGTGTGTGTGTGTGTGTGTGTGTGTGTGTGTGTGTGTGTGTGTTTCTTTCATTACTAATTATTTTTCACCCCCTAGTTCTGGGACCTTGTAAATGTGTCATTTAAGACGGATCGTAGAGTAAGTGATTTTTGTTATTAAACAAGCCACAGGTTTGTCAGTATTAAATAGCATTTTGTTTTGTGTTGTGTCGTTTGGCAGAAGTGGGACCTTGGAGAATTTTTCATTAAAAAGAGTACTGGGAAACAGTGAGAGAGTTGTATAAGCTACATAATTAGCCTATTGCAGTAAGATAATTTCTTAAATGTTTTGAGAGCATATTCTCTGCCTTTTGTATAAACTTTGGTTTGTAGATTGAGTAGGCTAGAACCCTGGGGCTTTTTATGGTGGCACTGATTAGATTAAGAAGCAATGTGGGTCAACAGAATATATGAGGTCTGGCAACAAAGACTTCTGTTCAAATCTAACTACTGATGATTACTGCTTGTATGATCTTGGGCAAGTCCCTAAAATCCTTGAGACTTAGTTTCCTCATCCATAAAATAAGCAAATTGATCTAGATGTCATCCCCATCACTGCATCCCTTTTAGATAAGAAGTTCTGGAAGATCAGGGAGCAGTTGGATGGAATTTCCCCCTGTACACCACATCGCACAGCAACACAGACTGTTAGGAAACAAAGAAATGCCATAAAGAGTTTGATACTGACTGTCTTCTCTACAGCTGAACTAGATGGAATGGAATGTGAAGTTGGAACGATAAATTTGGATAAATTGAGTTGTCTCCTTTGCTAGTGTTACAGATAAAATTAATATAGAAGGATATATTTAAAAATATTAAGGGTTTATTTAAAGTCATTTTGATAGTTATAGACACGTGCCTGATAAGAGTTCATTCAAATTCTGCACCATTACCTCTGCCCACCTATCTGCTTCCTAGGAAGGAGAGCATTCCAACCAAGTTCTCTCTATCTAAGCTTCTCTTTATGTTGACTCACATCACCACATAAGAAGGAAACCTGTTGAATTGTGGGAAATGTAGTTTGAAATAAGATCCAAATGTCCACAGGAAGCTTAGACCAGAGACCTCAAAATAAGTTTGAGGGTCCCCAAATTTCCAATATCACACTAGAGAGAGTAGTTTAGACCAGAACTGGGATAGAAGCTGACTCACTGCCAAAGACCAGGTCTTCCTCCAAAAGGGGAATTTGTGCAACCATCCCCAATGCCCCTAGATTTTGAGGGATGATATTGAACAAAGAAGACTTCCCCTCTGTCCATACTGAATGAGGTGGTAGGTCAGAGCATAACAGTAAAGATGGGAGAAGGCAACCAACATCAAGGAACCAATTTCCATCTCTGAGGAAAGTCTTACAAGATTTTTATAATATATTCTTGGCCAGAAGTCAGAATTTCCCAGACATACAATTCCTTGTACATTTTTCATTGTTGTCGTTCAGTCATTCAGTCATGTCCAACCCTTTATGACTTCATGGACCATAGCATTATAATTTGAAAATATTGATTCTACAGTGCTCAATTTTCTTTATCCTTCAACTCTCAACAACCTTACATTGCTACCACAAAACCATAGCTTTGACTATATGGATCTTTGATGGTAAGGTAATATCTCTGCTTTATAATATGTTGTCCAGATTTGCCATAGCTTTACTTCCAAGGAGCATCTTTTAACTTCATGATGATGATCACCTTTCGCGATGATCTTTGAGCCCAAGAATATCAAATTTGACACTGCTTCCATAATATGTGCTTAATATTTACTAAACTGAATTTGTTTCTATTTTGTTAACATTTTCAATTATGCTAACATCATGGTGATGGGGGAGAGCTCTGGACTTGCAAGTCAAAAGGTTTGGGTTCTAGTCTATAGTTTCTCACTTAACCATTCAGTGGTGTGGTAGAAAGAACACTAGACATGGAGTAAGGAGGATCTGTATTCAATCCCATTTCTAATACTAGCTGGGTGATAATGAGCCAGTCACAACCTTCCTGAGCCTAGATTTCCTTATCTATGAAAGGGAATAATAATAGCAGTTAAATGGGTTGTCATAAAAGTCAACTTAAATAATGAATGTAAAGCGCTACATATATGTGACCTGATTTTATTATTAGCCGTGTGATTTTGAGTATGATACTGAGTTTTCTCATCATTAACTGAAATCTTTAAGTTCCCTTCTAGCTCCAGTGTTTTGTGGTTCTCTTAGAAACTGTAAAAGGGGAAATTATGAGCCTGGCTGTAAATTAAATGATTTTATTAAATCAGAAAGAGTAAGGGAAAAAATATGAAGGAGAAAAATATTACTTCCCTTGTTATTTCATTTAGCTTGCTATTCTGTGGCCACCATTCAGGCCCCCTAGCCACACTCACAAAGAAGTCCAGCTGACACCAAAAACAGAAGAAAACAAGCTGCATGCTTCCTGGTTGGTTTACCTTTGATATACCCTCCTGACTCCACCCTCCATACTGGCACTGCATGCTGATGACTAATGCCAGGGCACTGGAGACTTCTAGGATGATGCCAGACACATAGTGTACCCTGACAACAGTCGTTTAGGCTGTAGTCAGGGAACTCCAGGTTGTGGTGGATACCCGGAACGTAGATGGAGCTCTTTTTCCTCATACAAAACCTGTTAGGTGGGTTAAAAGAAGTAACCTGTGATGATCAGGAAGGTAGGTATGCTTTGGGGTACTGTCATTATCACCCATCTTAAATGTCTCCTGTCTCATTTTTATTTATTGAAGACTGTTTTGGAAGATTAGTGATGTGAAGAGAGGGAGCAAGAAAGAGTGAATGAAATGGGAGAATTATCCCTCCTACCTCCCGATTTTGTCCCTGAATGACCCTATTCAGAAGCTTTTCAAAGATTCCAGCTTCAAAAAGAGGCCAGTCTGGCAGTAAGGAGGAGAGGCTAAGATCTGGATGACTGAAATGGAGAAGGGCAAAAATTTGTCCAAAACCCTCCTCTCTCAACCATATGATGGTAAAGGCAATCAGCGCCTCTTGCACATACTAATTGTATGACCAGAGACATTTAACCTGTTGCTCTCCCCAGGTTACCATCTAAGACTGTACTTTATAAATATCAGGTGAAAAGTTGTGGTCTCAAACCATGCTGGGTATGTCTACAGACCCTGACTCTGTGATTTGCTCTCTCACTACAAAGTCAATTTTGCTTAGAAGATTGTCACCAGTATTTTTCTTTTAAACTTCCCTATCAAATGATTTAATTAATCTCATAAATACCTGCTCTGTGTTAGGCTATGTGCTCATCACTGGGGCTACACATTAAAAAATGAAAATATTCCCTACCATTTACGTCTAATAATAAAATGATCTTTCCATTTTTAAGTTCTATTAGTCTCTCAGTCAACTAGTATTTATTAATCACTTGCTATATGCCAAGCATTGTGCTAAATGCTCAAGATATAAAGGGGAAAATAGTCTCTGCTTTGAAGGACCTCATAGTCTAATAGAAAAGGTAACATGTAAAGAACTATGTACAAAAAAAGCTATGTTGTTGTTTAGTTATTTTTTTAGTTATGTCTGATCCTCTGTAACCCCATTTTGGCTTTTCTTGGCAAAGATTCTGGAGTACCTTACCATTTCCTTCTTCAGTTCATTTTACCCATGAGAAAATTGAGATAACAGGATTAAGTGACTTGGTGTCTGAGTCCAGATTTGAACTCAGGAAGATGAGTCTTCCTGACCAATAGTCAGCGTTCATTTCACAATACCATCTGTTTTTATTGTTCATCCTTTATTTTTGAAGACTCATCGTGAAGATAATGTCTTGATTTTCTTGTAAGTTGGATTTAAGTGGGGCAAAATTTACAAGAAGTCATCAGCCTCACTGTTTCTTCTAGACTCATCAAAGTCCACTGGAAGGACAAAAGTCAAGAAGACTGGCAATGGCCCTAGATGTAGTAGATGACTTTGGATTATTGCTCAATGTCTAATCAAGTTGTATGTGCTCCACAGGGACTTATTTAGTCATCTTCATGTCTCTTGGAATGAATTGCTTTTATCTACCCGTTCCACTGTAGAAAGTCTTCCAAAGCTTAGAGTAGACAACCTCCTTACACACTGAGGGCTTTGAGGCCAATCTGTTATCCTCATTCAGATTGAACACATCTGCCAAGATGACTTTACTGGGGTATTATCACAGTACATGCTACAGCTTCTTGGAGCCACAGGTAAGAGTTGGGTATAACAGTGGATACCAAAGGTGAATGAGCAGCTCTGAAAAGGACTTAACAAGCTCTGAAACCAGAAGTGTTAGTCTTCCTAGAATATTCCATATACTCCAATTATGCCACCTAATGAGAGGGGCACTGCAATTGTATAGGAGCAGAGTTATAAGGTCTTTGATATCAGAGTGATTACATCAGAGAAAAAGAGACAAATAAAGAGACAAAAAAAGAGACAAAAGAGAAAAATAATGGATTCTGTTAAGGTAGAAATGAAAGCATTTAACTCCTGATCAGAGATGAGGAGTGAGATAGAATGGAGAGTAGATAATGACACCTAGGTTGTGAACCTGAGTGATTGAAAGGATGGTGGTATTCACAATAGTAATAATAGACAAATTGGAAAAAAGTGTGGGGGAGCAAAGTCCTATTATTGTTTCATTTAGCCAAGGTCACACAGCTAGTAAATGTCAGATAATTGGAGAACACTAATCTTCTGAATACACGTAGAATGTTCTTCCACTATATCAGACGTATTTTGGCCCAATATGTAAATAGAGTAGAAGAGATTTGATGGATATCACAAAACCTAGTCCTGCTGTCACCTGAAAGTTCCACCATCAGAATCACTGATGAGTTTGGCCATTCAGGCAGTTTGCAAAGAAATAGTGAACATTTCAAGGGAAAACCATGGTTTTAAAATCATGTCATATTGATTTTGTAGTTTATTAGATTACCTATGTAACATTTTTGGAACTGATTGGATGAGCTATATACAACAAATAAATTATATTGTAAAGCCTATGACAGCAATAAACTCTGATGGTTAACATAAACAAGGCTAGGTCAGGGAAATTCAATTAAGGTGGACCCCCAAATTGTCACCAAAGGTTAAAAAAAGTGTAAGAGAAGATGAAAATAGCTTGCAAGAATTTCCAAAATCTTATTTTTTCTCAGAATCTTTCCTAGGGACAGTTGTAGGATTTTTTTTTTAAACCCTCACCTTCCATCTTGGAGTCATTACTGTGTATTGGCTCCAAGGCAGAAGAGTGGTAAGGGTAGGCAATGGGGGTCAAGTGACTTGCCCAGAGTCACACAGCTGGGAAGTGTCTGAGACCAGATTTGAACCTAGGACCTCCCGTCTCTAGGCCTGGCTTTCAATCCACTGAGCTACCCAGCTGCCCCCCAGTTCTAGGATTTTTATCAAGGCAAAAGTGGTAGAGGACATTTCAGAGATAGAAATGAGGGTGATAAAAGGCTAGAGGCAGGAAAGAACATGACATGCTTTTTGGAATGGTGAGTTTAGTTTAGTTGGACAAGATATTTATAGGTATAAATTTCCATACATCACCTACATGCTTCCCGACATCTAAGAACTTGGTACGATGTTGACTGCCAGTCAAAATTTTCATTTTTGACCCACATACTCAACATCTTTAGAACTGTCTGTAGGCTCAGTCAAGAAAAAGAGAGTAAGGAAAATACATACCTGGTTGAGAGAATTCTGACCATGAAGGTTCTCTATGAGTACCAAGGAGAGGGGATTAACTTTTTACTTCTTAATCTTCTTGTAATCCAATCCTGTCAAACATAATTATGGTAGAATCATTCATTAGAATTCAGATGAAACTAGTTCCCTGATCCTATTAACAAGTTGTATTGAAGCAATAATTTAAAAAACAACTCTCAAAATATGTTCCTAACTGAGTACTTACCTAGTTCCTGCTTTAGAATATAATGAAAGGAAATATATGCATGTGTAAGTTTTAAAATACAAACATATATATCTTAATATTATACCAGAATCATACCAGTGGGACAAATGTCAGCCAAAATACAATTCTGCACTGGAACACAAAGGTTGGTAGATGCTATATGGCTTCATAAATAGTTTCCTTGCTAATTTCTTTTCCATTCCAATTTCAATAAACTTGTTTGCTCTCCATAATTTTATTAAATTATGCTCTTCTTAAAAAAAACCCAAATCAGTGAATGGTATAAATTTGATTTAATCACTAAGCAGGGATTCTGTGTCCTTGTTTAGAGTTAGGCATTCTATGAAAATGACTTTCAAATGACAGTTACTAAGAAAAAAGAGTCAGAAAAAATCAATTTCATTAAATTCCATTCTTTTATGCTAACCTGTCCCTTCAGCAGAACTTTTCAAATTAATGGCTAATGCAAATGTAAGGGTCATCAACTCAATGATGCAAGACTTATAAAAATGCAGAGATGTGCTAAGAAAGTTCAATTATAAGATATTAGCAAGTAACCTCAGATTTGACCAAAATCTTTTTTCTCACAGTTTTGGGGTTTTGTTGTTGTTGCCTTAAAAAAATGTCAGTGTTGTGATCTAGTTATCTATAGGAGTAATTACCACCCTAAACCTCAAAGTTACTTGGACCAGCTCCAACTCCAAGAACTTTCATCTTTAAATTCCTCTGTCATTATAATGTACTATCCCTCAATCTCTCATATCACCTTAATGCCAAACCTATACTTCTCTTTCATCATGGCCTCTAGTCCCTCCATCTCTCACTCTGATCCAAGCCTCACTATCTACCCCATCACAATCTTGCTTATATTGGCAACCACTTCAATAAGGCTCAATCCTCTACCATGGAATCCCTTAACTCATTGTCCTTTAGCTCTTAAGTTCTTTTTAAAATTTCCTCCACCCTCATCTGCTTCCTCCACCCCTACTCCAGAGTGAGCAAGCATTGTTAGTCATGAAACTGTGCTGAATAACTCCCATAAAAATGAATGCTAACTTCTAAACTGAGTGCTCACCATTGCAAAGGAATCTTTTTTCTGTCTCTAATTAATTCCCCACAAATCCCCATAGGAACTATTCCAAACTGCCCTCTCTCCTTAGACTCCCAACTCTAACAAAACATTCTCTTTCAACAGATGATTGAGCTTCATCAACTGGATGCTTTGTCTGTATGATGCTCATGGGAAAAACTCCTAATCTACCCTCTTCTAGACTTCAGAATGTCTTCCTGTTCTTGTTTGTTCTCAATCTCCATCACTCCAAAGTCAGAAGATAAGAGGACCTTCTCCTTGTCAAACCTAACCCTTCCATGCTTCCTTGATACATTCCTCAACCTTGGGATAGAGCAGAAGACTATAACTGAACTCCTTAAGAAGGAAAGGCCTATACATAACTTAATAGCCTGTACATAATTGTCATAAGGATCTGGATGGAGTTAGAGAACCTCTAAAGTTCCTGAGTAATAATAGAAGAGGGAATATGTTATGTGTTCATGTTGTTTCTCCCTGTGTAAACCTGAGGCCCACAGTTCCCAAAAGAGCATGGACTCACCACACCTATAATGATCCTTCAGATCTGACTCCCAAAAAAGACATTGGTTAATTGCCATCACTCAAGTAAAACTCTAAAGAAATTTTAATATGAAGTTTAGGTATGACTCAAGTCTAAATCTCTCCATCTCCACACACATATACAATGCTAAATATGGTTATTGAGTATGGGACAGTTTTTATTTGCTCCACATTAGAAAATGCAGAAGATTCAAAGGACTCACCAGAGTCTATAAATAAAAACAGAAAGATAAAATGTTCGGTAATGGCCCATTAGATTTCCCTCAGAGACTGATATACTGTGGTACAATCGAATATAAGGGACTTCTCTACCAGCAGCAATGCAAGAATCCAGAACAAGGCTGAGGGATTTATGAAAAAGAAAACTAGCCACACTCAGAGGAAGAACTGTGGGAGGAGAAACATAGAAGAAAAACAACTGCTTGAACGCATGGGCTGATGGGGATATTATTGGGATGTAGATGCTAAATGATAACTCTAGTCCTACTATCAATAATATGGAATTAGGTCTTAATCAATGATACATGTAAAACCCAGTGCAATTGTGCATCATCTACAGGGGATGAGGGGGTTTGGGGGAGAGGGAAAGAACAAGAAACATGTAACTATGGGAAAATATTCAAAATAAAAAAGTAATTAAAAAAAGTAAGATTAAAGTTTTTTTTAAAAAATAAAGATTTCCCTCAGAAAGTAAAGATACTATGTAGCACTACTGGAAAAATTATTCTCCATATACTTAGGACCTTAACTATCTAAGTAACTCATAATAAAGTTGTGGTAGATTGTCAAGGTCCATATTACCTGGCCCTTCACACCACACAACGTGATTTTGGTCCTTCAGCTATAGGTCAATATGCATTTGAGGATTCTCTCCACCTCTAAAAAGCATACTTCAAGTAAACTTCTCCTCCTAGGAGACCAGTAGCTAATTCTTGACTTCCAGATTATTGTATAAGGTAAGCATTAAGTCCAGCAACATTCATTCCAATGGTTGCTCATCTCTCACCCAGGTAGAAAGAGAAAGGCAGAAGGCAAACAGGAACCAAAAATACAGAATGTATGTTTTCAGTCTGACCTGTAGAGCTCCATTCTGTGCTTGCCATATACTCCTCTTGAAAGTCACAATTTTCTGTTCTTGGTCAGAAGGTGGGAAGAAAGGTAGAATCAGAAGAAAAAGGGAATGAGCTTAAACTAATCCAGAGTTTATTCAAATAGATCAAGAAAAGAATCACTTCTCTAAAAAGAGTCTCTCCCTTTCCCACCACCCCACAAAAAAGGGATGTGCTGGAGCCAGCTTCAAACAGCCTGAGCCAATCATTAAATTTTCTATGTGATCATTTACACCTGAGAAATCAACAAACACCACAAATCAAGCCTTGATTTTTTAAATTTAAATTTATTTATTTGTTCATTTCTTATATTAAAATATTCAAGTAATTCCCTTCCTACCTTCCCTCCTTCTTTTAAAAAAGACATCATTTCACACACACACACACACAAAATTGTCTTGCTTATTTCTATTCAGCAGTTCTCTCTTTATATATAGAAATACATAAGTCATTCTTCAAACAATAATTCTGTTGCTGTATATAATGTTCTCTTGGTTCTGCTCATTTTACTCTTCATAATTTCATATAGGTTTTTCCATGTAAATTGTACCAGCAGACACAATATCAAGCAATAACCACTTTTTAAATAAACTGTTTGGGGCTAACATGCAGGAAGGATAAAAAGAAAAGGTCAAAGAATCTGGTTCTACTGGAGCAGTGATTTCTATCCAAATGTCTGTCAAGTACATTCCTTAAGATAGTACCTTTTTCTAAGGAAAGACAATACCTCTTCTGGGGCTGGAATGATCAAGGTCTTCTGTTCAAATTATCTTTTTGAACTAAAACCAAAGCCAAAGATCCCATAAAGAAATTTTTGCTTAGCTTCAACAAGAACCTGATTTGACTTAGATGCTGATTTAGGTTATGACTCTAAATCTAAGAATCTAAGAGATGGCAGGAAATATATTCAATGTGCCATGTAATTAAGTGTACTTTTATTCTCATTACTTCATTTATTATGAAAATTCATGAATTAATTTACCATATTTTTTGAAAATTAGCAGAATTCTGTAAGTGCTAAGTACTTATTGTTCTTAAACAGTTTTTCACTGGAAAAGTAACTATGATCATGTAAAATTCTAGGAGCTTTGCCAATTGGTTTTCTATTTCTCAAATTCAACATAATGGCAGTAATATAGTAATGCTTTTGATCAGATCTTAGGTCATGAAAGCACTTTAAAGTGATGAGTAAGAAAACTATTAAAAATGATGACTGTTCACAGATGAAGAAGTCAAAATTGACTCATCTTTTTTTCCTGCTGTCACAGAGGCCAAATGAAGAATCGAATTTTCATAAAAACCCTTAACTTTCAACTTCAGTTAGAACACTCTAAAAGTCTCATCCAAAAGTTGGAACATGAATTCATTATTTACCAATCCCCTTGGACTCCCTCTAATGAACATCTTATCAATGATTTTATATTCAAGTCAGCATTGATTAGACAGAAACATATACCAGCCCTGAACACAGAAATATCCAATTCTATATATACTCAATTAATGTATATGCTATTCTCCTCATTGTACTCCCTTATTTTCTTGGACGTCAAACACCTGCAAAATTTTTCTCTGCTCATGTCAGGGCATTGAACCTTTACAAAGAAGATAGAAGCCTTTAAACACAGTTAACACTCAACAAAATTGATATCAGCAAGTTATCTTCACAATGAATCCCTCCATACTCCTTCTTCATAATATCCCCACCCTCAATAGATATTTAACTGTTTTCCTTAATTTTTAATACATTTTTACTATCCCATCCTCAGTCTTGGGAAGAAAAACAACAGAATAGTAGCTATTTCTCCAATGGATCTGTGACCTAATCAATGTGATTATATGAATCTGTCTTATAAAGCTCCTCTCTCTGTATTCCCTTAAGTTTATCACAGGGTTCACCAAAAGGAGAAAGGGCTTTCTAGCATTCTCTTGACATTATAAAGATATGAAAGAAGCAATAATCTGAGCTTCAACTGTCCCTCACATTCTCAACACCAGCAACTCATCTTTTTCCACTCATAAATTTTATTGATAACATTCCTTATTTCACTTCTCTTACATAATTTCTTATTTTTAATATATTTCAGCCTATTTTGTACCTATCACACATCCTTCTACTACCTTTGAGTGATACTCAATCAGAGTCTTTTGGAGATGAAGTGTTCCATAGTTTACAACCATATAACAATACCAAAAGAATATCAGTATTAAAAAGAAAAGTCTGTTTCAGATAGAAGCTCTGGGTCATTAAAAGAATTTCACAATTCTCCAAATCAATTAAGTCAATACTGCTCCTGCTCTCATTCACTTTTTTTTAAAAAATCCTTATCTTCCATCTTAGAATTAGTACTATATGTTAGTTCTGAGACAGAAGAGCAGTAAGGACTAGCAATGGGGGAAAAGTGACTTCTCCAAGGACACACAGCTAGGAAGTCTAAAGTCAAATTTGAACTCAGAATCTCCCATTTCTAAACCTGAATGTCTATCTACTGAGTCCCCTAGATGCCCTTTCATTCATTTTCAATATAGATATGTATACAGTCTATAAAGATATATATATGTATATATATGGACAATTGATAAAGCTTATCTATCAGTATTTATGTATGTGTATGTATATATAAATATGTATACATATATATACTATATATATTCATACTATATGTACCTTATATATGCACAGACTTGTTTGCATATATTTGTGTGTGAGTTTTGTGAACAGGAATTCTTTATTCTATTGTCTATCCTGAGTTAACACTAACTTAAGTACCTCACTAGAGACTGAAGATAGGATTAACTCCACCTTGTCTACTTTTGAATTGGATCAGCAAAAGATTAAACATCCTATTTAGTACTAGGTGAGAAGCTAGTAAGGTATTTAGAGAATTCAGACACTTAGAAATTCAATCAGCTGGGAATCTGTGAGTCTTTTTGATGAGAACTAAATCTTCAGAAGGTGAGAAGTTGATCCCACAGATATTGCTCCCTGGGCACTGCTAGACAATTTGGAAACTGCAATTGGCCCCTGTGAAGATGGAAAAGAACAAGAAGTCACCATAAAAAGCAAGCCCCAAACTCCTTAAGAGTAGATTGTCTTTGAGAAGATAGTCTGAAGAGGTTGTCTTCTGGAGATAGTCTTAGATAGTCTTCGACGGAGTTTTGCTGGAGACTTCGGCTTGGATCGTGGGCTCAGAGCTCAAGTTCTACTTGGACTCTAACTCTTGAATTACTTTGTTGGGTGAGTAAAAGGCTAATCCCTTTCCTAGCTTCTGGAGAGACTAGCTTCCATCTTGGAGGAAGCCTTGTGGTTTCTCACTACCAGCCTTCCTGGTTGAGAGCTAATTAATCTCTGCCTGGATTAAGCAGACCCAGAGCAAAGCATTTAGGTTGATAGGATAGATAACTTCTCTATCCCCCTCACATTTCTCTTCTTTATTGTTTCCTCTCTATTTGTAAATATTTGTAAATAAATTTCTGACTCAAGATATAATGAATACTGGCGACCACACAATTTCATATAATCATCATCCAACCATTAATTTTAACCTTTACAGTTTGCATTTATGTGTATATATACCTATATTCTAATACATGCATATGCACATATATGTACATAAACATGTTTCCCATGAGCTTAGATATAGACATATAGACATCAATGTGGGCATAGACTTAGAAACAAACATAGAGAGATAAATATAGCTAGAGATCTCTTAGATAGATATGTATAGCTGTTTACATATATGCATACAAAGATAAATATAATATATATGCTCATATAAGTATTTATGTACATATGTTTGTGTGTACATATTTGTTTATATGTATGTGTATATTTCTGTATATATATGTATATATATATATACATATATATATATATATACTGAAGGATAAATTTTATACATTGTCCACCTAATTGGTTATCATAGACTGGACAATAACCCTACTTCATCCAGTAGACTTTTGTCTAGTAGATAATGAGGCTAAATACTTTTTCAGTGATTCTGGACTTCAGTAAGGAGATTCTATATTGTTCTGGGACCTTTTGCAGTTAGTTCCATGACACTGGAAATGAGGATCATCTAGATCAGTGATGGGAAAACTACAGCCTGCGGGCCAAATGCACCCCCCTGAAATGTTCTATCGGGCAGCCACATTATTCCTAATCTGACAAATACAAGTAGGATACAATACAGTGAAACTTTGAAAGAGTTGCCTTAGAAACAGACTGACAGAAGAGCATTTCCTTTCCTTTGGCCCCCTCTTTAAAAAGTTTGCCCATCACTGATCTAGAGGAAGGGTTCTTAACCTTTTCTTGTTTCATAGCCCACTTTGGTTAGACTGGTAAAGACTATATGGGCCCCTTCTCAGAATAAGGTTTTTAAATGCATAAAATAGAATATGTAGGATTATAAAGGAAACCAATCATAATTATAGTTCATACTTTTTAAAAAATGAACAAGTTCATGGACCCCAGGTTGCTAATTCCTGTTAGAGGATCTTGGACCTATAGGAAACTCCTCATCACCTTGACCTCTTACACCTTACTTCTTATATTTTACACCCTGCCCCCCCCCACCCATGTGCTCAGCAATTCAGTCACATTACCTACTTTTAGTTCCTCAAACATAATATTCCATCTTCTGTCTCTGCACTGGGTGACCTCCATACATGCAATGCTCTGCTATCATACCTTTGCATATTAATTTATATGGTTTCTGTCAAGGTTCAGTTCAAAGAGCTTCAATGTCATTTGCTTCCTCTCCTCTTTCCCAACTATTAATTCCTTCCCTTTTCAAATTACCTTCCATGTCCTCTGTATATATCATATGAATATATAATTTATATATTGTCTCTCTAATTGCAATATAAGCTTTTTAAGACAAGTAGCTGTGTGTTGGTTTGGGGATTTTTTTTTTGCCTTTTTTTTCCTAGTGCTTTGCCCCATACATAAAACATAAGGAATAATTTATATATGCCTGCTGGCTGATTTCCTGATTACTATTTCTCTTGGTTTGACTTCCCTGAAACATTTTATTATATAATATACTACATATAGATAGATAGATAGAATATAGATAGGTATGTAACATAGACTTATACATATCTCTATATTTCCTTTGAACACACTGAAATTTGGTTTTCCAAAAAATCTAGGTTAACTCATATGATGCATGGTTTTTCTCTCCTTCCTATCATAAACTCTAGAATGGAGTGATCACTTCTACTCTACACAGTCCCTACCATTTCCTCTTGTTAGTGAGAAGCAGATCCTGAATAGAATTTTTCCTTCTTGGTTCTTCAACATTTTTTTGATGGAAGAAATTATCACCAAATCAAGTCAAGAAGTTAATTAATTAGGGGCAGGTAGTTAGCACAGTGGGCAGAGGCCCAGATCCAGAGGCAGAAGGACCTAGGTGCAAATCTGGCCTCACTTCCCAGCTATGTGACCCTGGGCCAGTTACTTAACCCCAAAATTGCCTAGCCCTTACCATTCTGTCTTAGAATCAATTCTATTTTTTTTAAACCCTTACCTTCCATCTTCGAGTCAATAGTGTGTATTGGCTCCAAGGCAGAAGAGTGGTAAGGGTAGGCAATGGGGGTCAAGTAACTTGCCCAGGGTCACACAGCCAGGAAATGTCTGAGGCCAGATTTGAACCTAGGACCTCCAATCTGTAGGCCTGGCTCTCAATTCACTGAGATACCCAGTTGCCCCCCTTAGAATCAATTCTAAGGCAGAAGGTAAGTTTTAGGGGTGTGAGAAGGAAGATGTTATTAGCTGCTCTGCTTTTGGCAAAGAGGTAAGGAGGGAGAAAGGGAAAGAATGAGTGAGAGAAGAAAGAAAGGAGGAAGGAAAAGAATCATTAAAATGTGTTGTTGTTTTTTTCATTGAAAGAAAAGAACAGAAAGAAAGACAAAAGTAAGGCCAGACAATCGAGACAGCTTTGAAAGCTACAGTTTGATCATTTTATATATTTAAACATGAAATTCCATGTACAATCTTTTTTCTGTTCTTTATGTATATACAAATGATCATTCTGCTTTGTGTTTAAGTTCAGAATAAAAATTAAAGAAAAGAAACTATGAGTGGATAGTTACACCTCAACTCTCTATTTTATTAACACTTTTGGCAAACAATTATCACTTAGTAACTTTCCTACCTCACTCTAATTTTTTTTTCTTTGCCTCAACAACAAATCCATAGCCACACTTCCTTTTCCCTTCAGTTTTATACCAATCTCCTTTTTTCACAAATTTGTTCCACTCACAAATTTATTTAGCAAGTAGCATAAATTCACTAATTGTTCCATTAAACTTCTCTCACCTTGCCTTCTCTTACCACCTAGCTACTCCTTGGCCTTCTTGAGTCTATATCTTCAGATTCCATTCCCAAATTCTCCTTGATCTTCCTTATTCCCTTCTTAATCTTTTGCTTAATAACATCCTTATTTATCCTGGATCTTACTCTCCTTATACCAGGAAGTAGAATCTGGGTCAATCTCTCAGCCAGGATATTTTTCCCAAAATTTTCCTCAATTTTTCTCATTTCTCCTCTTTTTATTCAAACTCAGTGGTCGAGTTCACTAATTCAAATCTCTCAAAGTTATTTACATGATTTTCTTTCGTATTTTGTTTTTAATTTTTTCTTTCTTCTACCAGCCTTTTTACAGGGAAGTCGCAAATCATAACCTTTCTTCCTGGAATAAGCATGGCATCCAGATTCCCCAGGTTACAGAATCAACTGGGGCAAAACACCTTTGTTAAGTAAGTCTGGTCAATTGGTTGTTTATAGGTCTCAAAAGGACTGTAGTTCCTGCCTCCCCATAGTGATCACTAAGTAAATTTTGCCAACTAACTAACAAAGGCAAAGCCAGAGAAGATCTTTTGAATTTGATGTTAGGATTTCAAAATCTTTGTCCTTTTCCTAAACATCTCTCTCCTTCTGGTTTTTTAAAACAAAGTAAATGAGTTGGTTCTGATACTGGCAAATATAAGACAAATAGTACTAAAATCTCAGTTTTATCAAAGAAAAGTGCTTTAAAGAATACATTGTCCCCCTTTCTTTCACCTGGAAGAGAAGTTTGTTTCTATTTGAGAATATGGAAATATTCATGAATATACATACATACCATTGAATTGAAGGTGTAACACATTTCTTTTTAAAATTAAATAAAATGCATTTAGCCTTGTCCAGCAGATTATTAAGAGAATTAATTAGAAGATTGTAGAATTTTTAAAAATCATTCTCTAAAATTATTACTTTATTTGATAAGAAGGTAGGGCCAATGGCTAATTGAAAAAAAAAAAAGAATTTTCAAAGGAATCTTTTGTAAGTCAGGGGTGCCACACTGTGGTTATTAACAGTATTAGCTATAGACTGTCAAATTTATTGGGATTTTTTGAAAGCTGAAATATGTTATAAAGTAGAATTGTTCTTCATGTTATAATATAAAATATCTTTTAAAGTATGTAAAACATTATCCAGTTTGTAAAAATTATATGAATACTGATATTTGATGTAAACTTTAAATTCTGTAATCCTTCAAGGCATATAAAATCCAAAAGAACAGAGATCAGAGATATTACTAGCCTAAATTATATCTGGTTCAAAGAGACAGAGTGACCTGTGGTAGTACAGAAGACATAATAAGAGAGAGAAGCTTCTGGTTTTCTAAAGCAGTGATTTTCAAAGCAAGGGACTCTAGCTCCTTCACAGGACAATGATGTCTAGGTGTGTCACCTAGGTAACCAGGTACTTTCTCTTCCAACTATTTACTAATAGCCCCCTACTTTGCTTTCTCCTATCGCTATGTAATCAATCAACAAGAAACTAACAGGTGTAAAGTTCTACTCTATTATAAGCTCTTTACTAGATGCTGGGGATATGACAAGAAAAAAAAACAGTCTCTATAATCAAGGAGCTTAATTCTATTGAGGGAAACAATATGTACATATATCAACATATGCAGAATAAATTAAACATTGTTAGGGAGAGAAGGCACTAGAAGTAGGAGAAATAAGGAAAAACTTGTAAAATTTGTGCTTGAGCTATGTCCTGAAGGAAGCAGTTTCCCTGAAGCAGAGGTGGGAAGTGACTTCTATGCATGAGCAATAACTACTGCAAAGGCATAAAAGTGGGAGGCTGAGTTCTGTGTAAAGAGAAATTCAGAGAGGTCAGTTTGTCTGAACTGTAGAGTTCAAGAGAGGATAATAGGGATGGAAAGATGGGTGAGTACTAAGTTGCTAAAAGCTTTCAGTGTCAAAAAATGTTTATATTTTATCTTAGAGCTAATAAAGCAACACAGGAGTTTATTGAGTTTAAGAGTAGAGTGACAGGTTCAGAACTACTTTAAAAAGAGTCTTATTGACAGCTCTTTGGATAATGAATTGGAGTAGGGAGAGGTTTGAGACAAGAAAACCACCTATAAGGCCATTGTAATAGTCATGTAAAAGTTACTAAGGACATGAACTAAGAGAGAGGATGCATGATTAGAAAGAAGGGGTTGGATGTGAGAGATGCTGCAGAAATAGAAACAACAATTTGACAATTGGTTGGATACGTAGGATGAAGGAGAATAAAGAGATAAAGACAATATCAAGGTTTGGGACTTGGAATAATAGAAGAAATGTGACACTCAATAGAAGTGGAGAGATTTGTTAGAGGGGTGAGTTTGGGGAGAAAGAAAGTTTATTAGTTCTGTTTTGGATATGTTGACTAAGACATTTGTCAGTTTGAAATGTCCATTAAGCAGTTCATGTACATGGAATATTGAAATATAGATCTAAGAATTTTCCACAAAGACAGGTCAAACTCAGGAAAGATGATGAAGTTATCAAGAATTAGGAGGTATCATATGCATGATGAGCCAACAAAGGAGACAGAGGAATAGGCAGGAAAATAGAAAATATGCAGGAAAAATAGAAAGAAAACAGTGTCATAAGAACCCAGAGAGGAAAGAGGAGAGGGTGATCAATAGTGTCAAATTCAAGCCTCTAATTTCTTCCCTTCTGCTCTGGGAGTATCTCCTTTTAGAAGGGTATAATCTAGTGATGGTGAACCTTTAAAAACAGAGTATCCAAACTGCAACCCTTATGCTGCTTTACCCCAGACAGAAAAGGCAGGAATCATGTCCATTGAGCTGCTGAGCAGAGGGGTGGGTTAAGTGAAAAATGTCCTCAGGTGTATGTGGAGGAGACCAGGCTGGCCCCCACATCCCTCTGGCTTTCTAGTAACAAACTTTGACAAACTCTGTGCTAAGGTAAGGACGAAGGAGCACATGCCCACAAAGAGGGCTCTGAATCCCCCTCTGGCACACATGCCAAAAGCTTGCCATCATGTTTTTGATCTAATCTCACAACCTGGGCAACTGAACCAGCAGCTTTGCAGATGCCACCTAGAAAATTCCCTTCCATTCTTCCAATGTACTCATACCTTTTGTGAACATGATCTTATTTATGACTGGGCTAGGCACTTCTTGAGTGGTCTACACCTTTTACTGAGTCTTTATTTTTGGACAGTATCTGATGATTAAAGACTTCTTTGTCCTTCAATTATATATCTACTTGAACTATGGGTATCAAGTAAGTCCTAAGTCACTCTCCTAGAGCCAGGCCTACTATGTCTGCTCCTCAGGTTTTTAGATTACCTTGAGAGGTTATGGGTTTTACTTTTCTAATTACCCACACACACACACACTTTTTGTATTTCCCCTATATTAGGTGCCAGTGACAAATGTCTCTATTCCATTTGACCACTTAACACCCCACCTCCATTACCTGTGGGACATAATCTTCCCTATCAAAAATTGATCTCTAAGAACATGAATCACATAAACGTGGAAAAATATTCTAAATGAATTAAGTAAATAAATATTTTAATTGATCTCTACAGAAAATATATAAATAGTTAATTTTCTATATACCATTATTCCACCACCTTCACATACAAATTTGATATTGCTAAAGAATAAGTACTTGTTTCAGCTACTACTGGGCTAGTTCCCAAGAGTTACTCCTGGTTCTTTGTAGTATTGATGCTTATTTCGGTGTAAAACCCAGAGAATACGGTTCTCCTTTCACATTGAAAGGAAAAGAGAAAATTAAAAAAACAAGCAAAGGATCTAAGTTCATATTCAGCGTCATGTGGTCTCAGAGGGAAGAAGGCCAGGTGACCTCTCCCAGTATAGAATTGTCTCTGGCTGGATGCCTCAAGCGAACAAGTCAAAGAGATCCATCAGAGTCAGGCAGTCAAACAGGAATGATGGGAGGAAAAGAGGTGGAGACCAACTAATGCCTTTTAAAGGTACTCCCACTTCTGGCTATATAGTCAGTGAAAGAGGCTTCTTTTAACCACATGGTGTGAAGACCAGAACCCATTTGGCAATGTCTATGCATATTCTGAAGTCTCTCAAGATATTTTCATTATATATCATTATGATGTAATGACATATCATTATTCATTTCCCAGAATCAATTTTCTTTATGCTCTCCATGTAGGGACTTTTCAGAAGACCAGGAAGCTGGTGTCCTCTGCCCATGAGCCAGTTCCTCTACACAAATAGATTCAACTGGAAAATCTGGGTCTTCTCTGTTTCCATTAATTGGTTTGGAGGTTACATAAGTGTATAGATAACATACACAAAATTAATATGAGGTACTTTTGACAAGGAATATGCATGTTAACAATAAAGGGTAAACAAAGACTTTGTCCTGTCTCTTGTGTACACCTATGCCTATCAGCTGGAATTTTGAATAAGTTTGTTTAATCTCCCCTAATCCAGGCAACTCTCCGAAAGTAAACTCAGTAAAATATAAGTTCCTTCTGACCAAAGACTGTTTTTCCTTTTGTTTTTGAATCCAATGCTTGGCCCAGTGCCTGACGCAAAGTAAATAATTAATAAATGTTTGCTGAAATGAATATGACTCTAAAGTTACAAACAGGTTGTTAAACTGCATTTTTAAGGAATTCATTCTGATATTTAGTAGTTTTCATCCAAAATGCAGTAGTTAAGTACTACAGAGTGCAGGGTAAAATTCAGTGAATCTTGTATTCAATGTAGCTGCTCAGAGATCAAAAGAAAAAATATTTCCAACTCATTAATATATCTTTTATCTGGTCTATTAATTGAACTGTCACAACTTTCTTATTGTCCTAAGTAAGTCCGCAAACCTTCCCTTCCCCCTTCTTTTATTTAAGCAACTACTAAAGCACCATATAAGTTTTTAAAACTAAACAGAAGAAATCATTTCCCCAAACTCCACATTACACAAAGCCTCATGTGCTCATTTACTAATTATGTGATTTGGCATAAGTCTTTTAACTTACAAGGGTTCTAATTTCTTCTGTAAAATAAGGGATATCTAGGATAGAGACTTCATGACTTCTTTGAGAGTTCAAATCTGGCTTCAGACACTTACTAGCTATGTGACCATGGGAAAATCACTTCACCCTATTTGCCTCAGTTCCTCATCTGTAAAATGAGCTGGAGAGGGAAATGACAAACCACTTCGGTATCTTTGACAAGAAAACTCCAAATTGGTTATAAAGAGTAAGGCATGACTGAAACAATTAAACAACAACAACAAAATGAACATTGAACTAAACCATCTCAGAGGTTTCTTTCAATTCTAAAACTGTAATTCTAAACATGAACTAAATATGAACTCCCTATAACTTAATCATTAAAATAGCCAAAATTTACAAAGTACTATATATGTGTATATATGAATGTATATATCTATTCTTTCATTTAATCATTCTTACAAGAATTTGACCCATTGATAATGCATACCAATAATTTTGCCTATTTTTTGTTCATTCTATATATTTTATCTTATTTTCTCCAAAATATCTAAGGATTTATATATTTGCCCATCAGGAAACTCTGGAAGGATCTAGCATTTTATCGGAGTAAGGAAGAAGCCAATGAAGATCATATTCCTTTCTTCTGACTTAGTGAATAAATTTTAGAGACTTAGGCTTAAGGGCATAGAGGAGGCTTGCTCAGGTTCACATGTCATTGGCAGAAATTGAATAGATGCCTTCAGAACTCCTAATCCAATACTCTATCCACTAATTCATGTTATCAATAGATGCCAATCACATATCAAAAGTCTCTAACAGTCAAGATCTCTGTCCCAATAAATCTATCCAATATATGGATACAATTTTTAAAATTTTATTTTTAGAAAAATTTTCCATGGTTACATGATTCATGGTCTTACTCTCCCCTCCACCAACCTCTCTTAGCTGATGCACATTTCCACTGTTTTAACATGTGTCATCAATCAAGACCTATTTCCATATTATTGATAATTGCACTGGGGTGGTCATTTAGATTCTACATCCCCAATCATATCAGCATCAACCCCTGTGTTCAAGCAGTTGTTTTTCTTCTGTGTTTCTACACCCACAGTTCTTTCTCTGGATGTAGATAGTGTTCTTAATCATAAGTCCCTCAGAATTGTCCTGGATCATTGCATTGCTGCTAGTACAGAAGTCCATTACTTTTTATTTTACTACAGTGTATCAGTCTCTGTGTACAATGTTCTTCTGGCTCTGCTCCTTTCACTCTGCATCAATTCCTGGAGGTCATTCCAGTTCACAAGGACACATTTTTATTAATGAAGAAGCATAATGAATTAACAATTTCTTCTGATTATACTGTATGGTTCATTTAACTCCTTAAGAATAAAGACTGACCTGCCTTTTTTGTTTGTTTGTTTTTGTAATAGTATAATATTTGCCACAGAGTACACACATAATAAATGTTCTTTCATCCTTTATTCGGAAGAAGACCAATGACATTATGAGGTGAGGTTTTGACTTGTGTCTGAATTGGATTTAAGTGAAGCAGAGTTGTAAGAGGTCTTCAGTCAGGGGCAGCTGGTAGTTTAGTGGGTAGAGAGCCAGTGCTGGAAATGGGAGATGCTCTGTTCAAATATGGCCTCAGAACCATCCTCGTTATGTGACCCTGGGAAAGCTAGCCCTTACCACTCTTCTCTACCCTGCACCCAATATTTAGTATGAATTCTAAAACAGGAGGTAAGGATTTTTTAAAGTTCTCAGTCTCATTCTCTCTTCTAGAATCATTGAAATCCATTAGCAAGACAAAAGTCAGGATGCCTGGAGATGGCCCAAGAAGGATAATCTTGGTGTCTTCCATGTCTGACCAAGTTTTTAAAGTTCCCACATGGTGCCTGCTTCATCCACCTTCATGGCCATTGGAATGAATTGTTTTCATCCTCCTATTCTGCCAATAGAAGTCTTCATATGCTTGAGGTAGATATTCCCTTAACTCACCAATGCTTTTGAGACCTGTGGGTTATCTTCCACCTGGTTTAGCTTGTCTGCCCAGATAATTTTACTGGGGTGTAGTCACTGCACACGCTACAGCTTCTTGGAGCTACAGGTGAGAGTTGGATGATAAGTGGACACTGAAAGTAGATGAGTAGTCCTGAAAGGAGCTCAACAAGCCCTCACACCAGAGGTGTTAGTTCTCCCTGGACATCCTATACACACAATAAATATAAATTGAAAAAGTCTTTGAAAAAGACAAATTTTAGCAATAATTTTAAATTTAAATTTTATTAACTCAATATTTAATATTAATAATTTATTATTATTTAATGTTAATAATTATTAATATAACATCACTAAAGTAACAATTAATTTAATAATTGTTATTAGTGACTTATATTAAATAATTGATATTAATAATTTGTTGATGGTTTATTAGTTAATATTTAATATTAATAATTTAATGAATTTAAATTTAAATAAAAATCACCATAAAAACCCTTTGCATTGTTATTCATGATATATTATACTATATACAATTTCTAATGGAATTTCTAGTTCTGCAGAGAAAATGTCACTGTCTGTATATAACTATAACAGGAAGGCAAATGTTAAAATGTCAGTAAGGATGAAGCGACAGAAGTGAACCAAATTTTTGGAGCAATAGTGTCATCTAGTGGACAATGAGAAGAATTCACTTTATTCACAAACTTCTTGAAAAAGCATTTGTACATAAGATTTAGGTGAATTCAGTTCTATTTTCCCCTTCATTAAAATTCAAGGCTTTCTGTCTTGTTTATCTCTAATTGTCACTCTTTCCCAGGAATTTGGCCTTTGATTTCTCTCCTTTTTTTGCCTGGTAAGATAGAGCCAGTAGCATAATACAATGGAAAGAACTCTGGACTTAGATTTGAATTCAGGAGGCCAATGTCATTTCAACTTCCTAAGCCCCAATTTCTCTACATTCAAAATGATGGGGAAAAAAATAGTACTAGTAGTGTCAACCTCACTGGGTTATTGTTAGACTAAATCATCCCTCCCCCCCACATCCCCTAGTTTGTTTGCCAGGCAGAGGATGCTTTCAGTTCTTAAGGCAAATTAATAGTCTTTATCCAGAAATCACAGAAGTAGTAGTAATGTTTGAATTTGGAGTTAAACACTGTGAGTAAAAGGAAGAGACGTCATCTTGCCAAGGGTAGGGACCACCAGGAGGAGCCAGGGTGCAGACTCAGCTTGGCGGAAAGTCCAGCAAAGTAAGGGGAAACTTCCCTACTTTCCCTATTATACCTAACTTTAAAATGCTCCATAAGTGATAAAGAAATACATGAGTACTCTAGAAAAAAAAGTCACTTTAACTCTATCTATGTACAAAATTGACATGCAGTGTAGCTTTTTGGATAGAAAATGTGTCTTGAAGTCCGACGTTCTAGGTTTAAGTCCTATTTCTGACAGAGTATCTGTGACCCTAGATAAATCACTTAACTTCTCAGGTCCCCAGATAAGATTAAAAGGTGTTGTTTTGCATTGGGAAAGTGAGTTTCCCACCAGAAACCTCCTACACCAATGAAATCACAAGTCCAAAGCAGGATGTGGATTGTCCAATTTTTGGAGATAATCTTAGGTCCTCAAAAACTGCTAGTGGCATGAAATCTTTGGCAAATTCTACCAAATTGGAAAGGCCTCAAGTACCAGCCAAAAGATGGCTATATTGTAAGCCTTCCTAATTCAGAGAGGTACAACACAGGATTTTCCATAGATATAGGGAAACAAATATTTTGGCCACTAAAACTCCAGAAGATACTATACTAAAGCAGACTTTTCAATCTATTTTGATATAATGAGTTCCATTATTAATGAAATAATTAATTGTTGGCATACTTTATCAATATAAATATTTGTTATGGAAAATTGTTTTTCATAATTGCACATGTAAAATATGCTTCGGACTGTTTACTATCTCAAATAGGGAGGTGTGTAGGAGGAAGTAATGATCAGAGGGATGGAAGGTGGGAAGAAGGAAGATAATTTTGAATGAACTTTTAAAAATGAGTGTTATAAATTATTTTTACATGTAATTGGGGGGATTTAAATATTGTTTAAAGACACAAGTATTTGTGAGGTTAAAAATTTATGTAATATGATTAATTAGTATTTAACTTACTTGGACTTTTTATTTATATATATATATTTGTCGTATATTATTTTATAGCTTTATTTAATGTAAGAATTCCTTCTATTATTTTGAAAGAAATAGAAATTGTCATATTTGGTTACGATGGGATAGAAATTGCCACTGAATTTCAGATTAGGAAACATTTGATGATGAGAACTGGGGAAAAGAGAAGAAATCCTTTTGTGAGTTCACCATTTTTCAGTTTCAGTTAAGCCCCCCTGCTAATGACTCTGATTTTAAAAAATCTCAAGCCCTGATTACTCACACATTTATATTTTTAGATGCTTCCAGAGCAATCCTGTTGGATATCTCACTTTAAAATTTAATGTGCCCCTACCTCCTTATGTGACTTCTCTTCCAAACTATCTTATTCCATAAAAGACACTTTTTTTTCTAGTTTACCAGACTAGAAAACTTGGAACTATTATTGAAATCTCTCTCTCCATTTTTAATGTCATCAGATTCTATCATTTCATCTTTTGAAATGTCCTTTATAATTTGCCTTGTCTTCTCCAAACACACTGGTATCTCTCTCATCCAAACCCTCTAATTATTTCATGCCCAGATTCCAATAACAGCCTCTTATAAAACCTCCCTACCTTCATCTTTTTTTTCTGCTCCTTCATTCTAACTCTCCAGTGTCCATATGACGCCTTTGTTATGTCTCTCCCTTGTGCAAGATTCTAAATAGTTCTCTACTATCTACCATATAAATTCTAGTCCTCTGTGCTTTAATATCAAAGTTCTCCATAATTATCATGAATTTACATATCCAAATTAATTTCTTTTTTATTTTAGAATTGCTTAATTCTAATTTTTCAAATTAACAAACATCCATCTTCTCTTCCTCGACTGAATTCAACACAATTCCTTAATTGAAAACAAAAAGGAAAAAAAAAACTACCATATATGTGTATAATTAAGCAAAACAAAACTTTTTTTCCTCCCTAATCTCAGCTGGGAAATCAGGCTTTATGCCAGGCAGGAGAATCTACACACATGGGTTTACTTTTTGTTAGATAATTAAGTTCAAACTTCTATTTCTTTTATTTTCTTTCTACTTCAAATGATTATTAATAAACTTTATAAAATATAATACTTAAGAGTTATTAGATATTAATTTTAAATCTTACATTATTGGTAACCAGAAATCTGGAGTTTAGAACCCTTGCTCTTCTCTAATTTTTTTAAGAGACAAATTTTTTTATAGACAATTTTTTAATAGACAAAAAGACACAGTTTTAAAAGCCTTTCCTGCCCTTGTTGCTCCTCCTCCATTGCCCATTGCTGCCTTTTCTGTTGCTGCTGCCCCTGCTGCTGCCTCCCGCATCCTGCTTGTGGGTCCTTGCTGAGCCTGCTACTGCAAGCCTGTCACTGGTTCTTTTGAGCACACTGGCTGGGGGGGTCCTTGCAAACCATTTTCTACTGTAACAGTCTCAGAGGTTTCCCAAGGCACTTGGTTACCCCATGATGGGTTATAATCTCATCCAGGAAGTGGGAAAGTTTTTCTAGGGGGTAAATTAACCTCTGGATGGCTCCCAAGAGGGAGCATTTCCCATGGAGCCTAGTGGATCCTGGATGGTTTTTATATTTGTAACTCTTCAGCTTACTCTACCCTTCCACCAGAATGATCTAGATTCTTGGTGACATTTTAGACCCAAAGGGTTTTCATCAACAGTACAGAAGGGGTTCCCCCGCCCCTGTTTTCTCCTGCCACATTTTGGAATGATGTAATTCAGTAAAAGACTTTGTTAGAAATATCTTTGCCAAAGTTGAAAGATTGGCTAGATCTAGAGAACTTCTGACAAATACCCGTGAGTTTCAAAGGTTTTTTAAATGTCACATAGCAACTCATGTGAAGCCTAATGATAGAAAGTTTGTTTGCTATTGTCATTAAATGGGCTTTTATGATTTGGGGAATTTTGGTAGTTCTTTAAATGGACATTAGCTGCTGTACTACTGTTATAAAAAACTATTAATTGGTGAAAATTATGTGTAATCACACTGTGGATCATGGCCAAGTTAAAAAGCAAATGAATCTTATTTTTGAATGAGAAACCTTTGAATTGTGCCTCTCCATGGATAACACAGTGTGTCACTGAATGTGAACTATATATTTTTTTATTTTTAAAAAGAAAGTTTTATTATTGTTTTTCCTTGTATGTGCAATAGAGTATTTGAGTTTTCTTTTTCTCTCATTTTTGTACTTGAAGCACATGTTGCCAATATTAATGGTTTTTTTTATTTTGCACTATGATAAGTTTAAAATGTTCATTAGCCCAAATGTCCATGCATACCCAAAAGTTTTAGACTATGGAAACCTGCCATTGATTATTTAATATAATGGGACTTTGACTAATAATTGTGTCTGATTTCAGAAGAAGGGATCACAAAGGAATCATTGTAAAGTGCCAAGAAGCACAAGGTCAAGGAGACCAACCAATCCGATGGGATTGATGTGAATCTGCACCAAGAAAGAGGACTTGTTTTGGAGTTCAAGGAAGCAGTTTTTGACAATGTCAGATGCAGGATTTCCCCTTGCCAGATTCAACCAAAGTACCTCAGTTAGGCTGCCATTTTGGCCACCCTATCCCTGTAAGTGAAAGTAAAATCAGACCAGGGAATACTATTTCATTTCTCCTTCAAAAGTCTAGTCCCTTCTCTCTTTTTTATGGTATGGCAATTTTCTGTAGTCCTGGATGCCAATGGGTAAGTGCTACATTGTTATAATTCCTACTATAGGCTTATGGGACATAAATCACTTTAATTGGACCTTGATTCAAGGACCTGTTATAGGCTTATTTTTCCTTACCTAGAATTTTTACACATGAGACTTTGATATTTTATGTTTCATCCAGAGGTTACTTTTTTCTTTTTATTTGGGTTTTTGATGTTTTTGATTTTCTTTTGAAATTGATTCATACACCTCATAACTCAGTCATGTATCCCTGGGTGATCCATGTGTTTGTCAACACTCTCCTCAGGGGGTATTGTATAATTATCATAAAATTCTAGATTTATAAAAAAATTTCTTGTTTGAGAGTAATTTTAGAATAAGAAACTTGCTATCTCCCCAAATCAAGAAAGTGAACTGCTTAGAGAAGGTGCCATGGAGATGTCTGCAGAAACCATACACTGCACCAAAAGATGCAGAATAAATTTTGGGTTGTAGTGGATAGAACTGTGGGGAGTTGAATGCATTTATTTTTAATATAAACTCTTATGCCAAAGGGGACTGCCCCCTAACTGACTTTTTTGTCAATGTGCCAAACAATCATTGGTTTTGTTCTTTTTCTTGTTTATTTCCCTCTTATCCCCAAATTATTATAATTATCTCTTAGAAAGTGTAACATCGTATGTACCTCTAGTTCAAGATCTTTAGAGATATAAGTTGGTTATGTGCACTGATTCATTGGGGAAACTAGGTATATAAATCTGAGATTTCTACATGTTCATTTTCCAATGGAATCACAGGAGGGATTATGTAATTAGGATTTGCTCCCCAGACCTCTAAATCCCAGCTTCCCATGTTCCTTCTCACTTTATGTGCTAACATAAGATAAAAAGAATTTTAGATTCAAGCTATACTTTTAATCACTATCCCTTTAACAAGAACTTAAAGTATCCCTACATAACACTTAGAAAGTCACTAAAAAAGAAAATTCATGCCCTAACAGGCCACAAACACTCCCCATCCCTCTGGGGTGCTAGGCAAATTGAAAGGCCATGATTGGTTCCTGAGATGTGATAGACCAGCCCACGGTGAAAGGAACTAGAAATCAGAGAGACAGGAAATGATGTGGAGAAAACTGCTTATAAAATCAGCCAACAGAATTCTGATTCATTCTGCTGCCTTGTTGGCTCTTGCTGAGGGAGGACTTCTGCATTGGATTTCTGCTGCATTGGTGGCTTTTGGGTCTTGAGCTCTTCATGCTTGGCGCATTCTAGCAGCTCTTTTTTCTTGGAGGCCTTTAGACTAGGGAGTGTGAGCTCTGGTGGATTCTTGGAGGTCTTGGCCTTGTGTGAGCTGAAGGTTTTCAGTGGTTTTTCAGAGTCTTTAGCTCTTTGAATTTCAGCTTTCTGATCCCAGACTTTGGATTCTGGTAAGATTTGAATTCAGATTCACATTTGTGATCTGGAGTCACTAGGATTAGGACTTAGGGTATTTTTAGCTAGGTGATATTTTCTAACTCCTTCCTATATTTCCCACTTTAATATCTCTACCTTACTGTAAATAAAGCTACTAACAGTCTACTGACTCATAGTTTAACTTTAACTTTTATAAATGGTAACCACAATAATTCTTTATTATTTTTGTCAAACCACATTTTTAATTATTACATTTGGCCACCCAATTTTAATTATATATATCCAAAGGTTTAACTTCCATCAAATATCAGTTCCACAAAGGTCATAATATATAATGAATGTCAATAAACCCATTTATCCAAACCAATAGTAAACTGAAATTTTAAAAGTTATGCATATTAGAATAGACCAAACAATATGCAGACTGAATGAGTCCTTCTACTGGGAACAAGATATCTCAGTGAGAGAGTCTTTCTCTTATTTAAAGAACTTGACCTTGAAGAGAATATAGAACTGGATATTTCTTCTCTTGAAGTTTGAAACCAGAATAATGTAAGATTCTCTTCTAAATTTATACCAACTCTACCACTCATGGTCAGAGAGAAAAGAGCCATCATTCTCCACCACTGAGTGTTACTTTAAGAAGCTACTAGGCTTGAGACCCAGGATACATTTGTTATACATCCCTATCACTTATCTCACCCATGAATCTTTAGCTACTCCTACCAAAACAGACCTCTGCTTTACTGAAGTCCTATGTACTTACCATTGGTATCACACAAGTTATTATTTACTTATTCTCTAATTATTTCATTGGATGATTTATTTGAGTTAGGTTTTATGTGTTTTCATATGTGTCTGTGCTTACATAATAAGCTTTTTCCATATCAGAAACCTATCATAATTTCAGCGTTATAATCACTAATGCTAAGATTGTGTGCTTATATACAGACACAAAATTTTGAAACCAAATATACAATTTTGACCTATGCATGGGAGACACAGAAAAAAACGAGTCTTTAGGTTCATGACTTTTTCTGCTAAATCATGTTGTTGTTGAGTGTTTTTTTAAATAATTAAAAGTAGTCACATTTGAGTTTGCTTTTATTCTGAATATCGTTTAATAAATTTTGGGATTTTGCAATGATACAATCTGCTGATGAATATCATTTGTAAAAGTCTACCTGTTCCCTTCTCATACCTTCTTCAATGGCTTAAATTCAGATTATTCTCATAAATGTTCATTTGATAAGAAAATAGGTCTAAAGTCAATACTTTCTTGGAAACCTTATATCATAATTATAAAGACCAAGATTTTTTTCCAAGTCTGTGGTATCCTTTCCTCTTACAGAAAGCTCAAGAAATGATCCTTCCATGCCTTTGAAACTGTGTGGTCACTAAACTTCCCTGTGCATCTTTGGTCTAGTCCAGTTGATCTGCCCATATTTTTCTTTAGTGCCATTTTGAATTCCTTATGCAGCATTTCATGACCTGAATTGCCTTGTAGTCAAGTAGGTGTCTAAAAAAATACTTTGATACCTTGCTTTTCAAACAATCCTTGCATTTCTATCATATAATACACAACACAATGCAAGCATCCTGACTGGTAACCACTGTGTATCCTGACATTGTCCATAGCATAAGGAGACCTTCTAAAGTGAGCTTATTTGGCTTCCTAGATTCAGAAACCAGATGCAATGATTTCCTCATTATTTGTGTCCCTTTTCTGTTGTCTCTACCACCTTAATTAGATATATGAATCTGAGAATTTCTTAGTCTTTATTTTCCACCACATATTACCATACCTACCAAGCAACAAGAATTTATTTCCTTTGGCTTTTTTTACAAGGCAAAAAAAAAAAAGATACAACTTCAGAAATAATCCAATATTACAGTGTTTCTTAATCTTTTTTATGTGTTCTGGACTTTTTGAAAAACTGGTAAAGCCTATGGACCTCTTTTCAGAATAATGGTCTAAATACATAAAATAAAATTACATAGGACACAAATTATATTAAATTATGGAAATGTTTTTAAATAAATTTGAAATAATACACCTAACAGCAATCTAATAACTACAGTAATTCCTATAGTGACACACATATACATGGAAATGAAAAAGCAAGATGACTATAAAAATAAAAATATTTTGATATACAACAAATTTAATGTGATATGAAAATGTCTGTAATTTCTATTGATGACAAAAGCCACACATACTACTAATATTGCTGTGGTTTATTGTTTATATTCCTAATTGAAGGAAATGCCCCATTTTAGTTAGAAGTTAGTAAAAATAAAGAGATTTTTTTTTTTCCCAGCCAAGTTCATGAACTCCTTGAGTTCTATCTACAGGCAGCTGGTAGACAATGGATAGAATGCAGGGGCTTGCAGTCAGGAAACTCTGAGTTCAAATCCAAACTGAGACTCTTACTAGCTATATGGCCACAGGCAAGTCAATTCGCCTCTGCTTCAGTTTCATCAACTGAATGGGGATATAATAGGATTGATCAGGGATCAAATGATAAATAATATTTTTTAAAAGTGCTTAGCACCATGCTTGGCACATAGTTGGTGCTGTGCAAATGCTTGTTCTTTTCCTCTTGCTTTCTCATTAAGTGGCTACAGTCCACAGGTTTAAAACACTTGCACTGAGGCAAGGCAGAAAATTTTCTAGCCTCAGACTAGATAACAGTTAAATTTCCTTATCTTTTAGTGCTAAGTACTGTTTTCTAGGTGGCCAATGTTCTGAGATTCTCTCAAGACTAGATACCTTGTAGCATAGTGTCTGAATCCCTTGTGACCCCATGACTCCAGAAAAGAATGATTTTTCCACATTAGGCCACACTCTGGGAGGCTGATATATATTTCACCTACATGAATCAATATAAATTCCATTATAGAAACTCAGGAAGTCTTACAATTATACAATGCTCATTAATAACAAAAATAATAAAAATCATATGATTATGTCAATAGATGCAGAAAAACTCAGTCCTGTTTTTAAAAAACCATCATTGGAAAGCAGAGGTATAAAGGGAGTTTTTCTTAAAATGATATGAAGCATCTACCCAAAATTGTCACCAATTTGTAATGGATTTGTAATGGAGATTTGTAATGGAGATAAACTAGAAGCCTTCCCAGTAAGATCAGGAATGAAACAAGGATACCCACTATCTTCAGTATTATTTAACATAGTATTAGAAATACTAGCAACAGCAGTAAAAGAAGAAAAAAAATTCAAGGAATCAGAATTGGCAAAAAGTTAATAAAACTTTTTCTTTTTGCAGTATCATGATAGCATATATGGAAAATCCTAGAGATTCAACTAAAAAGTTAGTTGAAACTATCAATAATTTTAATAAAGTAGTAGTCTACTCAATAATAAATCCATATAATAATAATGTGTAATAATAATAATAAACTTATTTAAATCATCAGCATTTTTATATTTCAGTAACAATATCCTATAAGAAGAGACAGAAAGAGTTACTCCAGGGAAAATAACCACTGGGTAAAGGGAACTCCTTCCTCCCAGGATCATGGACTTTCTTCTTGTCTGACCCATCCCATTAGTATGACTGGAACATTCCAAACAGAAGTCACAGGTTAAGAGCCCTAAGAACATGACTATTGGTGCCTGAAATGGGATAGTCTAGCTCAGAGAGACATGAAGGGGCCTGCAGAAGAGGGTTAAAAAAGATGAGACTGTAGAGAAGACTTCAGTCTTTGGCATGAGTTTTCTGGGATTGATTCTTCTACTCCATTCAATGTTGGTGGCTCAGGCGGAAGACATTCTGGTGGGCTGTAAGACTCTTGCTCCAAAGAGACTACCAGACTTCCACGTGGCAATCAGAACCTTGTTGTGGAGTGAGCTGAAATTCTACAGATCAGACTTTAGGGTAGAAGGCTAGAAAATAATTTTCAACTTCCTTCCTTATTTCTTTCTAATACTATATTTATATTAAATTAAATTGTTAAATGCTACTATTATCCTTGTGACTTAAGAGTTAATTTTTTAAACAGTAACCACAACAAATTTTTTTGTTGTGGTTTATTTATTTTTTGTTTTTTTATATTATATTTAACATTTATGTTTCTATTTTTTATGTTATATTTATGTTATATTTAACAAAAATAATTTCTAAATATTACATGTAGCATTTTAATTCTTGCATATTACATTTATTTTTATTATTACATTACAGATATCATAAAATATCTGAGAACTGTAATTTGAATCTGTTACCCTAAAACCTATGATCTCCAGCAAAACTAGATCCCCCGCAAAATTACGATTCCAAGAACCCTACTCACTTCCTGTTGTTATGTGCTGACATAGAAAGGATATAAATTAGGTGGAGTTCCATGTCTGACCCTCTTTTCCTTCCTGTCAGCAGTTTGGCAGAGCAGGGAATTTTGAGCAAGTAGAAAAAACTTCATCATGTAATTCTATTTTGTTAGATAATAAACTTTAAAATATAATACTTCAAGTATTCAACTTTAATTTAAATATTGGACATTAATTTAAATCCTACAGAGCATACCTGCAAAAACAAACCTTGAAACTATATGAACATAATTATAAAAAACTTACTCTACAAATAAAGTCAGATCTAAACAATTGAAGACATATTCATTGTTCATGGATGGGCAGAGCCAATATAATTAAGATAACAATCCTACCTAATCTACTTTTTCAATGCCATTCCAATCAAGTTACCAAAAAATTATCATATTAACCTAGAAAAAATAAATTTAAAATTCATTTGAAAGAATAAAACATCAACAATACCAAAATAATTAATTTTAAAAAATGAAAAGGAAATCTAACAATACCAGATTTTTTTTTAAACCTTTACCTTCCATGTCAGAATCAATACTGTGCATTGGTTCCAAGACAGAAGTGGTAAGGGCTAGGCAACTGGAATCAAGTGATTTGCCCAGGGTCACAAAGACAGGAAGTGTCTGAGGCCAGATTTGAATCTTGGACTTCCTGTCTCTGGACCTGGTTCTCAATCCACTAAGCTACCCAGCTACCCCACAGAACCAGATTTTAAAGAGTATTTTAAAGCAGTAATTAGGAAAACTATCTGGTACTGGCTAAGAAACGGAAAGGTAGATCAGTGGAACAGGACAAAGAATAAACAGTACTAAAAAGTTACAGTAACTTTATATTTGGCAAAATAGTTGAATTTACCAAAAAGGTATAATCATAATGTGATACCCACATCAGATCTGGGGACCTGATAACATGGATTGCCTATATCCTGTATTTCCTTGGGGCATCATTATGTTCTTCATTCCAGAAAATAAACATATTTGATACTGGCCCAAGACAGTGTATTTGAATACTTCTCAGATATATTTCAGGACATAATATAGTTACAAATACTTCAGAAGTTTATCCAACAAAAGTAGAGTTGTTCCTCTTATTCTCTGGGGGAAAAATGCAAAGGGAAAGATTACCAGTGAGGTAATTCATTTTAGAATGGCTTGCCCTAATACAGAGGTTTTCATATTGAGGATATCTTTCCTAATAAAATCAGAATGATAGTGCTAGAAAACAGCAGGGAGTTTTTAATAGCCCAGACAGAAACTGGTTCAGGAAAAGTGACAAACCAGGGTAATAGTATGACTATACCTTACACCTAACCCAAAATCTGATAATTTCTAGTATTAACAAAATTGTCTACAACAGATTTCAGCTGCTTTCTTTAGACTTTGCAAATTTTAAGGTCAGATCTCCTGTTGGTTTAGACTCCTGTGGTGATATGAGGGCTACCTTCAGGTGGTTAGGAGAATTAGGATTGGACCTTTCCACCAGGGCTTCAAGGAGCTCTTTCTCAAGTGAAATTTCTAATATACCCAATTACCACGGTGAACCTGAGGCTTTTTTGTCATGGGCAATCTGTGGAAAGAGACTCGGAAACAATTTTATTTAATTCAGATAGAGTTTGAGTCAGCCCTCTATAATAAGAGAGGGTAGTCTGAGCATTATATACAAATCCATAGAAATCATGGCATAAGCCTTTCTGTTGTTTTTTCACAAGGTGAAGGTTTATGGAATCCAAAAAATCTAGCTGTAAGGTTCATTAGAACAATGGGAATATACTTTAACCAAGGTAAAAAAAAAAGTGCTCAATAAGTTTTCCTAATTGGGTTTTAATTATCTTGTTGATTTGCCCTACCAAACCTGAGGACTTGGGTTGATAAATACAGTGGAGACACTATGATATTGGGGAAGAGGTGAGTTGGCCTGCAAATGGTTGACCAGTGAAATAAGTACCTCTATCACTCTGTATTTCTTTAAAAATTTTCCAACAAGGAATAACTTTCTATACTAAAAGGACTGCTCTTTATTTTCTCCTCAGAAAGAGAAATGCTGAACAATGAAAACTTATAAGTACACATTAATCAATATTTAAATTAGTGTTAGTAACTTATAAGCATGGTTTGTCTGGCTGAGGAGGGTGAAAAAAACAGGAAATATTTTGAGGGATTGAGGAATAAACTTTAATTTTTTTTTGCCTAAACTGACTTGCCTCCCTCAAAGTCTCTGCCTTCTGGCAAGTGAATTCAGAAGATGTATGCCTTTCATGACAGTCAACATCACTTCTAGGAAATAGTATAGTAGTGGCTGCCAGCTGAGAAAAACCAAAGCTCCCAACCTTCACAATTTACAAAATTACCTCCAACTATAGAAACATCTATTTTAGGATTGATGTCTACTCACCTATATTGAGGGAAAGAAACCAAACAGAAGAGACATTCGGAGACCCAGCATCAAGCTTGCCTAGCTAAGCCCAGGTTCTAGCTATCATTTCTTTGGGAAGAAGGGCTCTCAGGATAGGGGAAGATTCAGCAGGAGAGCATTACATACTACTTGTTCTAGCATGGAGAAGAAGTAAGAACCAGAAGGCAGAATGATTCTTACTAAAACCTACTGAAATGGAGGCTCTTCCTAGTTCAGGGAACAATCTGATATAGCTTCTTATTCCACCTCTATCTAAGGTTGAAAAGATCTTTCAGTGATTAATGTCTCATCCCCTAGAATCCACGTCTTCCTAAATCTGCTTGTATGAAGATAAAGTACTTTTCCAGAAAAGTTTCAGCCTAACTCTATAGGGACTGACACTTCTGAGACCAGATGTCTCCATTCTCTTGTAGGTCATGTTTAAGTGGTTGGTGGGTAGGGTCTGAGGAGGACAGAGCTACTTGGGTCTCCCTCTAGTGATCCACAGTCTGTTTGTGTTAATCCATTTTTCATCTGTCCATTTCAAACTCTATTTTAAAGTCCAAATCCAAATGTGATTAGTCCTGACTTAATCAATCATCTTCAAATGTGATGTTAATGGAGCTGAGACCTTCTATAGGGAGATACCTTCCAAGCCAAAATGACCTCATCCATTAACCTTGTTAATCTTGTTAACCTTGTTAACAAGCCATTAATCTCAGCAAGACTCCTCTTGGGTACACCTTCATGATCTCCATCTAGTTAAAAATTTGTAACCCTGGCAACTTGTCACTACGCTGCTTTCCGAACTACCTTTCATCTCCAGATCTGGATATCCATCAGGGGATAAGGTTTCACAGTTTCTGACAGCTCATCCAATGGAGTAGCAGCTTTGTCCTTTTCTCAGAAGATCTTCCCTAAATAACTTAGGTATATGCATAGATTTAGAGCTAGATGGCCATCTAATTCAACCTCCTTCATTTTTTAGATGAGAAAACTGAATCCCAGTGATGCCAAGTGACCTGCCCAAGATCATACAGGTAGAAAGAATCAGGAGTGGCATATGAACTCAAATCATCTTACTCCAGAGCCAAGCCACTGGAGCATATCCCCAAAGAGTCCAAATCATGACATTGTATTCATAGTACATTTAGGTTTGTTTTTTTATTTATTTATTGCATATTTGGATTCTTAGTCCTCTCCTTTATTTTCTAAAAGTGTTGAAATGTATAATTTTTCATTTAAGGATTGCTTTGGCTGTATTCCAGAAATTGTGATATTTTATCTCATGGTTATACTTTTCATTAACCTAGACATTAACAATTTAAGGGGAAAGTCTGGCCATTCTCAGAGCATGTTCAAGGGACTATTGTCATCTCATGGAGTGATCTGTTTCCAGAAATCTGTGAATGAAGAAAAATGGAAGCACTTGATTTCTACTTCAGATCTGCATAGTATAATCAGACTTCCGTTACAAATGTTTCTATGATTTTGTTTTTACACTCATTCACTTAAGTCTATCCTGCTCTGAATGCTCTCCAACTTATCAATGTTCTGCTTAAAAATGTGATGCCCAGAATTGAACACAATACTCCAAATTAAGTCTGATGAGGATATTATGAAGAGGGACTATAACCTTATTCCTAAAATCTCCACCTTTTTTTTTTAAACCTTACCTTCCATCTTAGAACCAATACTATGTATTTGTTCCAAGGAAGAAGAGCAGTAAAGGTTAAGTAATAAGGATTAAGTGACTTGTCCAGGATCATAAAGCCAGGAAATATCTGAGGCCAGATTTGAAACCAGGACCTCCCATCTCTAGGTCTAGCTCTCAATCCACTGAACCACCTCAATGCCCTGCTTTCTTAAAGCAACCAAAGACAAATTAGCTTTTTTTGGCTACCACGACGCTAGTATTTCATATTGAGCTTTTAGTAAATTAAATACCTTCTTCTTCTTCAGACAAATATTAGTCTAATCATGTCTCTTCCATCTTTCATTTGTAAAGTTGATTTATTTTTGTATATGATTGAATAAACTGAATAAGACTTTATGGAACTTTCAAGGGACAGAATTCTTATCTAGATCATGTTCAAGTTTAATTCTATGAAATGTTTAGTAATTGTTATACAAATTATTCTCAACACTTTACAATGTAAGCAATCACCAATATCTAAACTATTTATTGATAAAATAAAAGCATATATCAATAGTTAATACTGATGCAAAATTGGAGAGACATATCCAAGGACAGAGGAAATGGAATAAAATTGTTCCTGGCTGACTTGTGCCAAAAACAGAAAATGCAATATTAGAAAATTTCCTTCTATGCCTAGAATTATCATTATTTTATACTTTAGTTTAATGTTATGATTTTAAATGGTTCATATTTAATATGATTTTTAAGTGTATATCTAAAACCAAAAGCTAGTATTATTTGCTATAGAGAAATTCTAAGATTTTCCCAATAAATATCAGGATAAAATAAAGATATCTCCTCTCCCTACTATTATTTGATATAATTCTAAAAATATTAGTGTTGGTAATGACAAGTAAAACAAATTAAAGACACACTATCTTCATTATGAATTAACAAAGATGAGATAAAATTATCTCCTTTACTTGTAACAAAATGGATTATTCAGAAAATATCAGAGATTCCATAATAAAATGAATCTAAGTAATAACTTCAAAAAGGCAGCAAGATATGAAATAAATGTAAAAATCATCAGCATTTCTGTATAGCAAAAATCAGGAAGAAATTGTAAAAAAAGAAATCCTTTTAAAATTATGTTAAAATATACAAACTATATGGCAGTTAACCAACAATAAGCTAATAAATATTTAACAACCAGTTCTCAGAAAAAAAGCATACACAACACACTTTTGCGTTTATTCTGCATTATTAACATTTTCTCCATATCTTTCTTCAGTCTAGATAATCAACAAGATAATAAATTCTTAATTTGTAGTATTTGTCAATTCTAAGGTATAAACATTCACACTGAAAATTTAACAGTTGGCTATTCATAATCAAGTCCAGCTAGCTACAATATGCCTCTGTAGTCATTATATCAAGACAGACAAAAGTTTTACTTAAATACAATTACAAAATGCTCTTTATAAAAATAAAAAGTTAAATAATTAGAGAAATATTCATTGCCCCTGAATAAGCAAGGCCAAAATAATTAAAATGCTGATACTACTACCTAAATTTATATTTTAGTGCTATGTCATTCAAACTACCAATGGATTACATTTTAGAACCAGACGTGAAAATAATCAAATTCATCTAGAGGAACAAAAGATACCAATCTTAAAAAATAATATTAAAAACAATAGGAATGAAAGAGAAATAGAATTTATAGTTCTCAACTGTAATATAAAGCAGAAGTCAAGAAGATGATCTAGTACCAATTAAAAATAGAAAAACAGAACAGATTAAATAAGAATCAAAATTAATCAAGGAGCTCAATGTTTGACAACCACATAAACATGAACCCTATGGGAAAGGAATCTTTATTCAGCAAGAACTTTTATGAAAACTGAAAAGTAGTTGATAATAAAAAAAATTTTAGAGCAACGTCTTATGCCATATTCCACAATAACTTCCTTATTAATTTATTACCAGATACAAAAAAAATCACATTTTCTAATCAATCAGTCAATATTTATTGAGTTCCTACTATTAGTCAAACATTGTGCTATGCAGGATAAATGATATTAGAAAAAAAAAAGTAGATAATTAGAAAAGTTAGAAAAAAGTAAAAGATATTAGATAGAGGTACCTTTCACAACGTTGGCTAAGGAGAGAATTCATAACCAAATTAGAGATAGAGAAAGTGACAAAAAAAAATCTAAAATGCACAAAATTTAAAATATTTGTACAAATAAAATTTATGGAACCAGGAGAGAAAATAAAATTGTCAATTTGGAAAAAAATTAGATATCTCTTATGAGAGACTGGAATTATATATTTGTATGTATAGATAAAGATATGAAATTAAAACAAATAACATCATATGATCATATATTAGAACTCAAAAAGAACTCTCTATCTAACTCTATTTTACAAATGAGGAAATTGAGGCCCATAGATATTAAGTGACTTGCCCAGGATCACATAGGTAATAAGTAAGTAAATGAAGGAAGAGAAAGGAACAAGCATTTATTATTCACCGGCTCTGTACCAGGCACTGTACTAAATGATTTATAAATATTATCTCATTTTATCCTCACAACAAAAATGATCCCCATTTGACAGCTGGAAAACCAAAGCAGGCTGAGGTGAAATGACTTGCCCAGAGTCACACAGTGAATAAGTATCTGAAGATGGATTTGACATGAGGTCTATCTGACTTCTGTTCCAGTGCTTTTATGCACCAGCCTATTTAGCTGCAATGGTTAATCTAGGATTCAAAATCAAAGACCAAAAAAAAAATTAAAGAATGTAAGAAGAATTGTTGGAAATGATTAAGAGTGAAACAAAACCTAGAAAACAATATATCCAATAGCTACATTGTAATCAAAAGAAAATGGAATGAAACTGAATACTGAAAAAAAAAAAAAAAGAATAAAGCACTGCACACAATAGTGCATTTTCTAACCATTCGAATGGGGAGCTAATTTTTTTATGTCAAGTTCACATAACTGGGACTTAAAAAAATACTAAAAGACCAGAGAGTAATTAGGGATTTCAGAGTAAAAGAGGACTCAGAAATAACCTAACTGAAAAAAATCTACATTAACAATAGCTTCTAACCTGATAAGACGAACTGGCTACCTAGAAAAAAGTAGAATTTGGGGCAATAGTTCAAAAAATCATTGAGGATTTGTCATTTCCCTAGTATTTGTTTAGCTATATGGAGTATATAATCACCAAGTTAAGTCTAATACCTAGCTTCTAATCCCTTTTTGAATGGGATCAGACTTCTTGTTCAGTCATTTTAATCATGTCCAAATTTTCTTAATCCCATTTGGGGTTTTCTTGGCAAAAATACTGGAATGGTTTGCCATTTCCTTCTCCATTTCATTTTATAAATGAAGTAATTGAGATAAATAGGGGTAAGTGAATTGTCCAGGCTCACATAGCTAATAAATATCTGACACCAAATTTGAACACAGAATGATGAGTTTCCTAACTGTGCCCAATACTCTATCCACTGCATCACCTAGCTTCCCATGGGATAAGATTAGAAGCTAGCAAAGTCATCTGATAGTTAATCTTGGGAAAAGAAAAAAGAAGTCCATTGGCTCAGAGCCAGGGGATGGCACAAGAAGTCATTCTCTTGAAAGACACACCATGCAGAGCAGAAAAAAGGGCTGATGTTATCTTCTGGAACTTAAAGAGAACACATAAGGATCATGGCAGCCACTGAAGAGAGGCCATGAGAATGTCAGTGACAGATATGTAGTTGGAAGTGACATGCATCTAAATATATTTAGTGCTTAAATGACTGATTTCCGATTTCAGGTCACTTAGTAGTGTTACTTATTGTTTCTACGGACACTAACATGAGCTCTATTTGTTTTCATTGACCTATTTATATAAATCTCTCCATATTTGAGTTTGTGAACTATATACTCACCTAGAGAATTTGGTGACAACAGCCTTGGGGATGAAATATAACCAAGCTTTCCATGTTATCTGGATGTGGGCAATGAGCCAGAAAAGTAGAAAATCCCTCAAAATATATCTAGGTCTTTCATATCATGTGTTGTTTGTCTTTTGTGTTTGAAGAGTGACATCACAAATCAGATCTCAACTTGTAAATGAGTTGGACTTCATGAGGCAAAGTTGCACAAAGTGGTCCACCTTACTCTCTTCCAGTGCCATTAAAATCCAGTGGCAAGACAAAAGTCAGACTTGTAATGGTTCAGGATGCAGTGGATGACCTCGACATCTTTGACATCTGATCAAGCTTTAAGTGCTTCACAGTGCCTGTTTCCACCACTTTCATAGCTGTTGGAAAAAATTGTCCTTATCCTTCCTTTCTGCCAAGGGAAGTCTTCAAATGCCTGGGGTTACCCTCAACCTGGTTTACACTGTCTGCCAAGACAGTCTTATATGAATCTGTCCCACAAAGGTTATAGTAAGCTCCTCCAAGACAAGTATTCTATAAATGAGAAAAAGATGATTTCAATATCTCATTGGGCTCTTAACATACAGAATGTAATTCCAAAAATGGCACTGGAACCATCGGCACAGTTTCTAAAACCAATTGATTTTACATTAATGAATGATATGAATTTGTTTAAAATACAGTGTACATTTTTATCAATATGATGGAAGCCTTACAGTTGCCTGTTTACTGCAATTTCAGTATGCTGATTCAACGGGGTGATACATCAGTGCAAGTGCTTGAATTCACTGAAAATATAGTTCTTTTGGCTGAAGAAACCATGCAAAATCATTGTGAAATCAATTTAAGGAATAACTTCTGTACAGTGAGTATACATCAGTCCAAGAAAAGGGAAGATACATTGTTTGGGCTCCTTAATTGTGTTTGCACTGGGAAATCAATAAATGGTTTCCAGATTTATAATAAGTTGTGGTATGTGTGGGACTCATGTGTATTTCAAGGGAAATTTAATCCATATGTTTCTGATTCTCTTAAATTTAATTCATCGAAATGTTATTTCATAAAAGTTAGTTGATGTCCCCAAAGCCTAAAGAGTTATTTTAAGATTCTCCTTCAGGCTTTTCTTCTTTTGACTAAGAAATCTTGTTTTATCAAGAAGAAAGGGAATGAAATGAACCCCAGAAGGTTTCATTTGCAATGTGGTAGCTTTGGAATTCTCAAAGGTTCTAAATTTGGAAGTTTGGAACATCCTTCTCCACCCCCTTCCCTCACTTTTTCAAACATAACTATCTCTAAAACATTTAATTCAGCTTGGATAGAATTCTTTCAATCCAGAATAAAGGATCTCCATGTGTATACCAGCAGTTTTATGAAGTGTTTATGGGCTACTATAAAAATGCATGCAGGATTATTCTAAAAGGGAAAATTGTTATTGTTGAGCAGGTAAAAATCATTTGGTCTATTCCCCTTCCCTTTCACAGCCCCAATAAATAGCTTCAACCAACATCTTTAGGCAAGTAAGGCCTAAATGGTATTAAACATTTATAAGAGTCTCCATCAAAGAAGTTATAATCTGAAAACATGGAAATCCAAACTTATGAACATTCATAGTCAATGGAGCAGAAACTATAGTGAGTTCATATCAAAGTTCAAGGTGAAATGGATCCCAGAAATTTCTCTGAAACCTCTAAAAAAAGGAAAGGGTTTAAGTGATCAGAAGCTCTCTCTCTCTCTCTCTCTCTCTCTTCTCTCTCTCTCTCCCCCTCTTTCTCTCTCAGAATCATGGTCATCTAAGTATTGGGCCCTTGCCGCCCATTTTTTCTGTTTTTTCTTATTTCTTTGCTTTTGGTGAGAAGTGGTATGGTATAATGATTAGGAAGCTGGCTTTGGAGCCAACATATTCTGGGTTCAAGTTCTGTTTCTGACAGATTCTAGCCATATGATCCTTGAAAGTCTCTTCATCATTTAGTGCTCTAGGCATTTCTTTATTCCTTTTTTGAGCTCATTTCCTGAATTTCTAGATTTCTTTTATGAGTCATTGACCTAAGCCTTCTAAAGACCTATTTTGTAACTAATGCATGGCCAGATATTTGAAGATTCAAAAGATCAAGAGTGATTTCTTAGATTTTTAGATGAGCTACTATAGCAGGCTCAGCAGGTATTCATAAGGAGGGGAGAGGATGAAGCAAAAGAAAACTAAGATTATGCTTCAAGCCATGAGACAATCTCAAGAAAGAATAAGAAAATCATGCAGGATGAACATGCTAGGTTGAGACAGACCATGAGAGAAGAAATAAGGAAGGAAGAACAGGAGAGGAATGATTTTCAGGAAGAAAGGAAAAGGTGACCAAATCGAGAAGTTTCAGGAAGAAGTATGCATCTCCCTCACATGTTATGACTGTGGTGAGGTAGGACATCTGAAGAGGAATTGTCCAAGATGAGAGTAAAAACCAGAGAGGGTCCAGATGGGTTGAGGAGAGAGCTGCAACAAGAATTAATTACATAAGTTTCTTTGCCTACCTCCCAAACCTGGTGAGATTTTGAAAGGTTGAAACACCCTGGGTGGTCTGCAGGATGGCCTTTGCTGATGAGCCTGAGGTTTGGATGACCGGTATTCTACTTTGCAAGACATTTCAGATGAAATACAGTGAAAGACTTGTCGAATTTGAGAGTGAACAACCTATGGTCTAATTCACAAGATATCTCAGACAAGATCCAGTGAAAGATCTGGTGAGTCTGAGAGGGAGTGAATCAGGGAAGTTAACTTACATGCCTCAGAATTGACCAGTCTCATACCTGCTCGTGGGGGTTAACAGGGCTCTAAACACCTTGATTTTGATACAGGTGGTCATCAGAAATGGGCCAGGGAAAATGCAAAGAGTCTCAAAAAGAATAAAGCTCAGCCTGTCTCTCTCTCCTGTAGATCTGAGAGTAAGGACTGGAGCAGACTCAGAATGGTATGTAGGAGAAGGGATTCTGGGACTGGCCTGAAACCTGTTGTAAAGTTTCTTTGGCTCTTTCATGTCTGTTTTTGTAAGTCATCTATGTGATTGTATGTGTTTTAAGCTCATTTATCTCTTTCCTTGCATTCTTTAATGACAGGGGATGTTTTGGAGGACAAAAGAAGTCAGTAACTTCCCTATCCAAAATCCTGAATCCAGTGACTAGAAGGTGGCCCACATGCATCCAGGATGTGGTTGATACTGCAACCGTGGTGGAGGAGAGCAGAAAGTGGCCCTGGTGTTAGGAGGAGAAAGAAGGGGACTCTCTGGCTAGAGGACTATGTCCTGATCTGAGTCTGGAAAGATGATGGACTAACTCCAGTCTGAGAGAGGCCCCTTCCAGGTTCTCCTAGCAGCAGACACAGATGTGAGGATGGCTGAGAAAGGATGGAGTCCCTGCACCTGAAGGGACCAGCAGCTCCAATTGTTTCCTGAACAACTGAAACTTCAGAAGGACAACCCCTGAAGGTGACATTCAAAAGGCCCTGGTGACTGGTGATGAGATCAGACTGATCATATTTGGACTGGCAATTTGTGGCTTTTAGGCATTTTTAGTCTTGATTTATATTGTTTGTTATATATTGTACAACCATCCCAGTGGCAAGACCTAGAGGGGGAACTGAGGCAAGTGAGAATAACGCATCTCTGAAAATAAAAAGGGGACACTAAGTGAGATAGAATTGCATGTGCTATTCTCAGAATGAGTATTCAGTTTACATCCCTCCCCCCCCGCCTTATTCTCAAGGAAAAAATACCCAGTTGAGAAAGGGATGGAGACTAGTTTGTTACCTTTTGTTGACTGAAGATTCTGGAACAAGCTTGAGAAGGAGACTGATAAAAGACAGAAAGGGCAATAAAAAACTCAATTGCTCCCCTTACCTCACTTAAACCTGTTAGAAGCACACATATTCTGGACTGTGAGTCAGGCCCAGTGCAGGGGCCTGACAAGGGAAGTAGAAGGAGCCCTGCTTTGGGAACTTGTGTATACCTCCAGTTTGCTGCCTAGCACTTCTTAGCCCATCATTGAAGTTTCTCTTTTCATGAAAGAAACAAACAATTGATTTTTTTCAATCCTACCTTTTGACTCCAAATTTTTTTTTATTTAAGTGAGTGGGGTACTTCCACTCATTTTTATCTCGTGCAGAGGGAATAAATGAACATACCAGTAACAGTGACAGTATTGATTTCATTGTTATGTCATTATTGAAGAGTGATGGTGGCAGGGAGGAGAGTTTCAGGAAGGTTCGTAGTATCTGAACTTATTAATTCCCCCTAAATCTGAATTTTTTTTTCTGAACTTTACCATTTCTCAGTGCAGCGCCAACATTCTCCAATGTTCACCCTCTAGCTTAGCTTATTGATTTCCAAGTCCAATAATTCTATATCAATAACTCATATATCTGTCCCTTCTTTTTTATCCCCATACTATCAACCTAGTTCAGATCCTCATTCCTAGCAACCTTGACTAGTATAAAAATCTTCTTATAAATCTTCTCTCTTCTCCTCCCATCATTGTCAAACTAATCTTCCTCTTTTATTGATCTGTTCTTGTTACAGTCCTCTTCAAAACTTTTTAATAATTCCATTTTCTACTAAGTAAAGTTTAAATTTCATAACCTAGCAATCAGAACTCTCCACAATCCAGTTCTATACTACTTTTCTAGAATCATCTCATTCTACTCCCTTTCCCATACTTCTTGTTTTAGATAAAATGGGTGAATTGTTTTGCTCTGAATATTTCCTGTGTCTTTCCAATTTATAGCTATGTTCAAATTTTTCTCAATGCCTTGAACATCCTCTCTCTTAATTTCCTTTAAAGACCAATTAAAATACCATCCCTTTTCCCAATTCAATTTTCCTAATCTACGATGACCTTTCATCCCTTGATCTTAATAAGGCATTCTGTTTTTACCTCTCATATAATTAATATGTATTATACATTATTAGGTAGTATAGCTACAAAGGAATTTTCCTTTAAGGTATTATTTCTTATGGATCAATTTGTTGCCAAGTTAAATCTATCTTTTTTTAGAGTTCTAAGAGAAAGTTTCTTTGACTCAAAAGTTTTGAAACAACTCATTTCATTTTTGAATGTGAAAGCTATAGTATATTAGGGCAATTTGTATACTAGAATTGCTTGGTTGACATGGGACAAATATAATTTATCTGATTATGTACAGAAAATGAAAGTTTGATTACTAACTCTAAGCTATAATGGGCCACATATAGAGAAGACCTATTGTTTGAACTCAGAAAGATATGAGAGATTTCAACATAGATTTCAGCACATGAACAGCTAAGCTTGAAAGACAGAAGTGAGTGCTACTACCGTTGTTGAGAGATAAGTTTATCTGAGTAGAGGAACAGCTTAGAAGAAGAGAATCAAAGAAGTCACCCAGCAGATCAATTATCCTGGCTGAGACATTGCACCCAGTGACATCTGAATCAAACACAATGTTGATCAAATCAATTTAACCACAGAAGTATCTGTTGAACAAAGAAATTTTGTTCATCGAGGAAATTTTTCATGGACAGTTCTTGAAGCAGAAAGAATAAATTTGATAGTTCCAGAGTTCTGAGTTACCCTGGCCACATACATGTATTCTCTTCACTCATGTGTCTTATTGGCAGATACTGGGTGCATTGGTGGTAAAGTTTGGTGCAGGTTTATGTGCAGATTGTGATGCATTTATTATTCAAGTATTTTCTCTAATTTACAAGTACCTGGAATGTTAATATTTCTTTTGACTTTTTGTTAAGTAAATGGCTATGTATAAAGAAGAAAGGCATCATTATTGTGAAACCTTGGTTTTGTATAATTGGAAACATATTTGCAAGGGTTTAAAAGCTTAAATAGTAAGTAGAGTCCCCCCTAAGATGCCAAGAGAATCACATAGTAGTGCTTCTTCCCTGACAATCTAGACTTGGCAAAATAAAGGCAGGTTAGAGTGGCTGAGCCAGCCTAAAGGATAGATGTTCATATGCCCTATAAGAAGTGTATGAGGTTCTAGAGTTTGGATGCCTAACCCATGCAGCTATGATATAGTTATTTGTAGCTTGTCTTTTCTTCCAAAATGATATGAAAGACATTTAAGAAGCATAACTAAACTTTATACCTCTTCAGGATCCAACTGTACTCTAAACATAGTAGGTACTTCATAGAAATTTGTTGATTTTAAAAACTTTTCATGTAGTAGAAATTCTGTAAATAGAATTTGCTTTAATTTAATTTGAAACCAAATTTATTTCAGTTGCAATTATGAAGACATTAAGCACTAATGAAAACATATTTGGTTTTTTTTGTCAACTAAGACATTTTGTCTATCTACTAAATAATTAATTGTAGTGACATAGAAAGATATCTGCAGAGTTCTGGTAGCTCTCCTAACAATGGGGACGTGTAAAGCAAGAAAAAAGAAAAATCTACATCTTAAACTGGGAAATTGATTTAATTCTGGGGCAAAATATTCTTCTGGATAGGAGATAGAATGCTTATTGAGCTAAAATAGATTAAATAATAGTCAATAGTTAAATATTTATTTAGCACCTACTATGTGTTAGATATCACACTAAATGCTGAAAGGGAAGGGCACCAGGCAGTGGGAATACTGAAGAGACATGAGAATCAGAGTTGATTTCATCTTGCAAAATAATAAAGTATATACTAGAGACAATGATAAAGTCTAGGGGAGTTGCCAGATGGGAAAAGATGAGTTATAACTAAGGAAGAGTGATCAGAACTTATGATAGTAATAACATAGTTCTCCCCCAGTAGTCCAGAGCCATCTATCCTCCCTAGTCTGAACTGAATGGCACAATCTCACTTCCTCTGCCTTCCAAAGACTACTGCTCTAAGGGTGCTATCAACCTGATTCTCCTTTTCTCTGGGCCATGGTCCCCAATCCCCAATATCCCTTCAATAGTCAGTCACACCCTTTCCTAGTCCATCTATATCCACTATTAGTCTACTCTCTGCATTTCTTTCCACTTCCATCAGAATAGAAATCTGTGTCATACAATATTCTTCAACTCTTTGCTCAAGCTGAAAAAATTCCTAATTAAGGTTCTGTATTGAATTCAGTTGAAAACTAGAGGGGAAATAAAATGCTATTCCTGCTTTTTGTATGAGTATTGAATTTGACAAGTTATTCTTTCTGGTTTTCAAAGATGTTATCATTTGCAAAATAGAGTTAAAAAAAGACCTACCCATCTACTTCACCAGAAGTTCTTAGAATCTTAGAATGATACATACAGAGCACGAAGGGACCTTAGATATCATCCACTCCAAACTGTTATTTTATAGATGAAGCACCTGAGGTACAGAAAAGCTAAATGATTTGACCAAAGTCATTGTACTAGTAAGTAAGTCAGGTTTCAAAAAGAGGCTCTTTGCCTCCAAATTCAGTACTCTTTCAATGGCATAACAGATAAAGTAAAAAACATTCATTAAAGTTCTTTGGGAGGAAAAATGAATAGATACATGAATAATTGTTGATTGACCTTTTATTTAAAAAAAAGAAGTAGGAGTATAAAATGTGTTTTTTTTTTAATTGTTGAAATGTCAAACTGAAGGCACGCCAAGGAGATTATATTGCCCCAATACAAACCCAGATAAGATTTATGGTAATTTGTATTTTGTGCAAATTGTCATGCCATTTTATAATCATAATAAAACTTCTTAAGAATCATTTGGGAGGGGTTTTTGTTTTTTCTTTTTATTTCTGTTTTTACCACCAGGAACTATGGAAAATGCCCATTTAAAAGTCTAGGAACTTAAAAATGGCTTCTTAGTCTGACATCTAATATTGGATTTAAATGGTATTCAATTTACAGTCACTTAGAGAATCAATAAGGAAGGGATGACTAAAAGAAGGAAGTGATCATTTTTCCTCGTGTCTAATAGTTTTGTTTTTTTTATATAATGATTTTGAAAAGATAGTTTAGGAGTGCTACTTGATTCCATTTTTTATATTCTAGGAAGACTGGGTAATTAAAGGTACATAAACCTTAAATTTAAGGTTTAAGTTTTAAAGGCAACCTTAAAAACTGATCCACTTACTTTATTCATTCAATCAATGCTCCAAATCAGTTTTAAAAAGTCAATCAAGCATTATGTTGGATATATATTGAAGAGTGAAATTGAAACTCATTTATTTGACCCATTTATTAATTTTTTTTTCATGTTCTTATGGTTTTTCTGGTAATGAATAAATCCAAACTCTAAAACTGAGGAAACCATATCTTCCTGAAAATAGATGTAATGTTTCAAACCACAAGATGATTATTTCCTTTCCAAACCATATGGTTACTTACAGCTTCCTCAAATTTCTGTTGCACAATGTAAGTGTACAGAGTGCTTGGCCCATAGCTCTTTTGCAAAGTATTAAGCAGTGATATATCACATTTTCTTCTACAAACTATATTATTTTTCATAGAAAAAGAAAGTGGAGTTAATGACTTTATAGTTACTAGGGACCTTTTCCTAAGCCTGCCATTAATAGTTTCTTGTAAATGACAAGCACTTAATAAAAAGTTTATTCAATTGATTTTAACTATTCTGTTGATATCTTGATTCTTTGTACTTTCTAGAATTTTAAGAAATCAGAAGTGATATTTGGTAGTCTTAAAGTTGAAGTTTGGTTCTTTTTACAATGGAATTATATTTTTACAGTGGAAATAGGGGTGGCCATCTGTGATTTATTAATCTCTTTGTTTTAGATTATATTTTATATAACATAAACCTTCATACTATTTTTAATACATTTAGCATGTTCTGCTTGGAGCAGATCACACTGAAATACTATGTTCAGTAATGGATGCCGTGTTTTAAGATGGATATCCATAAACTCTGGGTGGGTCACCATTTGTAACTCTGGAGGGAATGCCCACATTATTAATGAAATCATGGATAACCCAGACTAGACTGACTCTTTTTTATTCCTCCTCTCCATCCTACATCATTCACCTCTGTCTCCATTCATTTCTTTGGTGAGGTATCAATACAGATATGGAGTTTAGGGATGATTTAAAATTTTTTGTGTGACTATGAAACTCTAAACACTCGATTCTAGAAGAACCACAAATCCCATCCAAATATTACTATGATAAAAGTCTTCTGCTTCATGTCCTTTCCCCTTTCATATTGATGTTTTTTTAAAAATAAGTGAGTTTTATGGATATAAAATATAAAATGTTTAAAGCATATTTTTAATTGTATTTATGTATTTAGAATATTTTTCCATGGTTACATGATTCATGATTTTTCCCTCCCCTTTTCCCTCCTCCCTTCCCAGAGCTGACAAACAATTCCACTGGCTTATACATGCATTATTGTTCAAAACCTATTTCCATAGTATTCATATTTGCAATAGAGTGATCTTTTAGTGTCTATATCCCCAATCATATCTCCATCAAACCATGCAATCAATCACATGTTTTTCTTCTATGCTTCTGCTCCCACAGTTCTTTCTCTGGATGTGTATAGTGTTCTTTCTCATAAATTCCATTGGATTGACCTGTATCATTGCATTGCAGCTAGTAGCAAAGTCTATTACATTGTATTGTTCCACAGTGTTTTACTTTCTGTGTACAATGTTCTCCTGGTTCTGCTCTTTTCACTCTGCATCAATTCCTGGAGGTCTTTCTAGTTCATATAGAAATCCTCCATTTCACATTCCTTTCACCATAATAGTATTTCATCACATCAGATGCCACAATTTGTTCAGCCATTCCCCAATCAAAGGATGCCCCCTCATTTTTCAATTTTTTGCCACCACAAAGAGATGGCTATGAATATTTTTGTACTTGTATTTTCCCCTATTATCTCTTTGGAGTATGAAACCAGCAATAGTATGGCTGGATCAAAGGGTGAGCATTTAAAGTGCATTTTTTAAAAGATCATTTTTAAAGCCAAACTTAGGACATCCTAAGAATTTATCTACAGGTTAGTATTCAGGATAGTAATCTCTAAAAACTACATCATAGAAGAAATGCTTGAAGGGACTAGGAATGTTTATTTAACAAACGAATGACTTTGGAGTTGGGGAGTGAGAAAATTCTTTTTGCTTTTTTCTCAAATATTTGCAGGTAAGGCTGTCATGTTAAAAATGAAGAAGGCATATTTTCTTTTGTCCTTCAACTTATAAGTTGATATAAACCAAAGAGAAGAAAAATTAGGCTTCCCAATATAAGCAATGATGTTCTTTCAATTTGGGCTATTCAACACTAGAACAAACTAGCTTGCAAAAAAGTCACTAAATGTTCACCAAGAGATGAGCAACCATCAGTTAAGGACTTGGTAGCAAGGATTCTTACATTGGGTATCAGGTTGAAGTCAGTTTATTCTGTGGAAAATTGTATGAAAAAAATTCTGCATAAGTCAGATAGAATATTGGAGAACATGATTCATAAAGGACCTACAATTTTCTCAGTATTGCTACTCCCTCCACTGGTACAGCTTACAAGCTCCCACCAACTTAGGATACCATTGAGAGTTACCATATTCTAAAAATTCATAATCTTTCAGACAACTTAGAGAGCTTAACCTGTAAAACAACACCCTGAATTTTTTATACATAGGCATATGAATCTAGAAAATGCTACAATTATGTGAATTTAGGCACTGGTTATTTAATCAGACCCAAAGAGGAATCCTAAACAGGTTGCTATCAACTTGGAAGAAGGGTAAGGGTAGAGTACCCCAGGGATTTTCCTTGTCACTTAGTATATGACAAATTGGATGGAGATATATAAGATGTGCTTATAAAAGTTGGCAAATGAAATGAAGTGGGAAAGACCAGCTAATGGGTTAGATGACAGGATGAAAAAAATGTTTGTGAGACTACTGTGATGGGTCAAAGTTATAAAGATGAAATTTAATACAAATAAATGTAATTTCCAATACTTGACCTCAAAAAACAAAGTTCATAATCAATTGCTGGGGTAAGAATAGCTAGATAAAGTTCTGATGTAGCAGAGAGGAATCTTAACAGCTAATTGAACCAGAAGCTAATATGAGTCAACAGTGTAATATGGCAGCCAAAACAAACAAACAAAACTAAATAATGCTGTCCTAGGATGCATTAAAAGACTTAGTGCCCAGAAAATTCTGTGATAGATTTTCTAGGCATCATATTTTAGGAATGACATTAATAAACTCGAGTGTAATGAGGATGATGAATAGAGTAGAATCCAAGACACATGAGGATTACCAGAAGAAATTAAGCATATTTTTCTAGGAAGAGGGAAAAATAATGAAAAGAGATAGGACAGCTTTTTCAAGTATTTAAATCACAGAACTGGGGTTCTTGACCTAGAATCCCTGAACTTTAAAAAATATGTATCTTAATGCTTATATTTCAATATAATTGACTTCTTTTCCTATGCACTTTATTCATTTAAAACATTATTCTTAGAAGGAGTCCATAGGCTTACCAGACTGCCCAAAAGGGTTGTGACATACATAAAAAGTGAAGAAATTATAACTTAAAGGGCTGTCATGTGAGAGATTAGACTTTTTCTGCCTTAAGAAAACAGAACAAGAATCAATGGGGAGAAGATGAAAAGACAGATTTTAATTTTATGAAAAGAAAACTATTCCATCCTTCCTGTTCTCTCTGAGCACTGTATTAGGCCCTTAGCCTACTTTTAGTCTTCAATTCAAGCCATTCAATGAAATTTAATCCAATAAATATTAAATAACTATTGAATGCAGAAAATGAAAAGTTTAAATTATGAACCCTTGTCCTTACATAGCATATAATATCTTTCTACATCTCTAATTTTAAAATATTTGAAACTTAGCTGGTAATATTCCAGAAAGAGAGACAGAGTCTTGACCTGTAATTTTATTGGTACAGGGCAGTGGTTTTCATAGCAAATAGTTGGGGTACTCTTTCAGACAGAGAGGTTGAAACTATGTACATAATATTGCTAGGATATTTTAATTATTAACATGGAAAATATTGACATATCTAACCCACATAGATATAAGCTTTTGTGGGTTCTTGATAATTTTAGAATAAAAGGGGTCCTGAGAGTAAAAAAATTTAGAACTTCTGATAAAGAGAACTCACAGTTGAAAAAATTTCTTCTACCAGTGCAGGCCAGAACTCTTTATAATTTAGAGTCTTAAAAAGCTTGGGGAGTCAGGAGAAAAGTTGGGTGACTTGGTAGATTGAGAGCCAGACCTAGAGATGGGAGGTCCTAGGTTCAAATCTGGCCTCAGACACTTCCTATCTGTGGGACCCTGGGCAAGTCACTTAACCCCCATTGCTTACCTATCCCTTACTGTTCTTCTGCCTTACAACCAATACATAGTATTGATTCTAAGATAGAAGGTAAGAGTTAAAAAAAAAAAAAAAAAAAAAAAAAAAAGCTTCCCAAGGCACTAAGAGATTAAGTAACTCCCCCTGATCCTTAATATTGATACTTCTGAAAGAATGGAACTAATTATTTCAGTATAGTTCAAATGCTCTCTTAAAATCATACACATTTTATAGTAATAAATAGCATAGTAAATAATGAGTTTTTACATTTGGTGCCTTTTTTGTAACCAAATATTAATTTTGCATTATTGGTTATTGCACTATAAATGGAGAATATTTTGATTGCTTTCCTCTCCCTCAGTCTGCTGATTATGGAGTTACTGGAAATTTCAGCTCAGATAAATACCTGTGGCTATAAGAAGTTCATCATGGAAACCAAACATATATTACTTAAGGAAGAAAGCCTAAGGAAGAAATTTAGCTTCATAAAGCTATAACTTTAAGGTGAAATAGTATTCAAGGGAATAGGTAATTCCAGAGAGATTATTTTATAAATGGGTGATCAGCTGAACAGTGTTATAGAAAGATCTTATGATATTTCATAATATTTTATAATGTATTTATAAGTAACATAATTTGGGGATATTCAGTGCTTTTTGTAGGCATCATTATGTGTTTGCCTTTTGTTGAAAAGTCAGTATATTTATTTGTATTGCTAATTTAATAGCATTTAACTAATAATGTCAATAATATATTAATATCTACTTAATGATATTAGTAGTTTATTAATAATGTCAATGCTTTATTAATGTTAATTAAAGCTATTCCTATTATTAATCTATGATTTACCTAGAATATTTCTATGAGCTTATTATTCAAATTAATGATGTAATTCTGAGAAATCTTTCTAAGATACAAGCATAGGTTTATCTTCAGTTAATTCTGTTTTTCTCTTTTATAATACAGTTGTACTTCTAGTATATTTCCCTTTATATCAAACTCCTTCGAAAATAAAAGTATTTAAGCAAAACCATCAAATTGACTAAAAATAATAATATATACAGCATGCCTTTCTTTCAGGCTCCACCTCTTTACCAAGAAGAAAATGGAAAAATGCTTCATCACCTCCAAGGTGAATGAGCTTCAATTTTTAACATATCATATAAGAACTGTGTTTGATATTCTACTACATTTAAATATAGTCTTTGGTACACAGTTTTATATTATATTGAAAGTAGTTAGAATTTTGGTAAGGCCAAAATAAATCTTTGACCTTGCTAAAGACAATTGAGCATAGTGAAGTCTTGTTCCACTATAGCTTTTTAAAATAACTGACCCATATTTCTCATTTTTATAAATAAGGATGTCCTACAAGTAAGAATGAACTGTGTCAAGTGTAAATGGGACAATAATTTGGTTCATTAACTCTTATTTTGGTTTCTGATATTGAAAGTAGACTCATCCTTGAATCCTAAAATCATTTATTAAGAACTCCAAAAAGATAGATACTTATATGTCTCATTTGTTGTTAAATAGCTATTAATACTGCAAAGATAGGGCATAGTAGGACACATTTACTGTTCATGTGGTGTTGAGAACATCATTCCTATATTAACAGTTCTACAAATCAGCTAGAACAAAATAATTCATAATAGTAATTAATGATGATAGCTGTGAGAAGAAATAAATAAGTTCTCAAATAATTTATTATATAGTATTTAATAATAAATAAAGTGAGAAAGGGAAAATCAAAGGTTCTTTTAGCCAAGTGAGCAGACACTGCAGCACTTTACCAAGAACACAAGCTCCTCAAAAAGAGCCCTGCAGTGTGGATCTCAGCCAAATTTATCTCCCAAGCCCCCATACGTAAATAAGCACGTAACTTAAAAGGATGCTGGGTGAATGTAGTTCAGGTGTTTTCTATTTTCACATAGCTAACATTTACATGGTGTTTAATATATGCTATTCACTATATTAAGCACTTTACAATTATTAATTCACTTGATCCTCATGACACTGCTGGGAGGTAGATGCTCTCTGGAAGTTTGATAAAGCCTATAGACCCCTTCTCAGAATGTCTTCGAGTACATAAAATAAAATACAGGATTATGAAGGAATAATAATAATAATAGCATTTATTTAATCCTCTAAAGTTTGCACAGTGCTTTACAAATTTTATCACATTTGATCCTGACAACAATCCCTAGAGGTGAGTGTTACTATTATCTCAGAGAGAGGTTAAGTTACTATGCCTCCTAATTGGCTATTCCAATTATATTGAAATATAGTTATCAGCATATATTCTTGAATAGAAGCTCATGAATCATAGGTTAAGAGACCTTAATCTAAAGCAACCAAAATTGCTAACCATTGGGAGCAACACAAGATATTCTGAAATGGATAAATAGTTCTCTAAATATTTATCCCTTAAATAGATAAAAATTAATACTATTTTAAAAATCACAAATGTGCTTATAGAACAGTGATGGTGAACCTTTTAAAGACTATGTGCCATGCCCCACCTCACCCCATCCCAGACCCCATGCCACATGGCCCATGCACTGCCCCCCTTATCCCAGACAGGGGAGGAAGTGCCCCCATAGGGTTTCTGAGCAGAGGGGTAGGTGAAGTGAAAAAATATACTCATGCCCAGTGGAGATGGAGAAGAGAGCATCTCCCCCGAGTCCCTTTGCCTTGCCAGTAATGAATTCTGGCAGGTGACAGCTCACATGCCCACAGAGAAGGACACATGTGCCATAGGTTTTCCACCATGGTTAAAGAAGGTGAAATTTCATAGTAGAAGCTGCAGCTAGAATTAAAAGATGCTTTTTAGAAAGATTGCCATGAAATAATCAAATTGTTAACATTTTATATTTAAAACTAATATAAAGAATGTAATACAAAATCTAGAAGAATCAGTAGTGTAAATGAATAATAGAATTCCTACAAAGGAAAAAATAATTTTATTTAACACAGATCAACTAGAAAAAGAGGTTTCCAAATCACTAAATTTTTAAAAGAACTGAAAAGGTCTTTTAATTCGAATCTCCGCATCTCTGGAGGACAGTTTAAGATACAGCAAATTTGAAATTACTTCATTCTCAGGGACAGCTCAGTGGACAGAGTGCCAGACCTGGAGACAGGATGTCTTTCATGGGTTTAAACCTGGCCTCAGACACTTCCTAGCTGTGTGTCCTTGAGCAAGTCACTGAACCCCAGTTGCCTAGTCTTTACCTTTCTTCTGCCTTGAAACCAACACTAAGCATTAATTCTAAGAAAGTAAGGTTTAAAAAAAAATTTCATTCTCAGAAAATTTGGAAAAACAAATGAACCTAAACAATACATTCTGGAAAGTTGTTGATGAAAACTTCTAAGAACTGATCAAAATAAACAAAAATATACACAGAAAGAAGTAAGAGAAGTCCAAAAAGGAAAAGTCAAGATTCAATCCTCTTAGATATATGATAATTAAATTCCAGTACAATTAATAAGGAAAAATACCCCAAAGCTACAAGAACCATTAAAGTAACTGTGACACTTTAATCAGAATCATGGAGAACTTCCTAAAGAAGACAAAGGATAATCAGAGACAATGGAATGTGACATTTATAAAGTAAAGAAATGTTGCCCATTAATCTAAAGTTGCCTACCCAGTAAAATTCAGTCTGATGTCTGAAAGGCAAGAGATAGATATCTGAGGAGCATTCCAATTTTGAAAAGTCACTTGAAAACATTTGTCTGGGAGAGGAATAAGGAGGAAAGGGAACCTTGCCTACAAGAAAGAACAGTTTTATAAAAGTTCTAGAAATTCTTTGAAGGGCAGCCAACCTCCAATTCAAATAGATAAGGGCTGTATTTAGAACAGTCCGTGCTTTTAAAATTAAGAAAAGCAGCTGTTCAAATGGGGAAATCTGCAGTATCCAACTGTACTAGTCAAAGCATTAAATGTTTCAGCAACATTAAGAGAAAGAAAAAGAGAGTGGTAGGCATCATCAGGGGAAGGAAATAGAAACGTGATTATTTTTAAGAGATTCTCTTGTCTTTGATAATGAGGATCAAATTAAAGAAATGTATATAGTTATTAATAGAAGATAATGTAATTAAGTGTGATTTTACTTAAGATTGGGTCAATCAAATAATTAGAATAATAAAGCATGTATTTACATCAAATAGAATAAACAAAAGGGAAATGATAAACCTAACAATTCTAAATGGAAAAAAACTAAACTCCCTTTAAAGGAAATTATAAAATCGACTAGGAGGTAGAATCAATGTGTCATCTACAAGTGAACTGTAATGATTTTGACGGCTTTTATAATCTGGTTATATCTCTAGATAGCTAATCTAAAACTATAGGGGTCTATTCTAATTCTCACTCACACTAAATAGTTGAGTGCCCAGAGAGTTGTCTAGCTACATCTTTTCCTCAGTATTCTAGAGGTAACCCTGAGGAGCAATGGGGTGATTTTTCTTCTAATGTAATCAGCTCAAGCCTCCACTCTGGTGTGTTCTCCCCACTATCAATTACATTTTAATATCTCCTCCATCTCATCAATACCATTGATTGGTGCTCTACTATCAATGTAACTAGTTTGCAAATTAGCTTTTACAAAGGGATATTTACTGAGAAGCAGAAAAAAAGTGGAAGTTATGAACCTATCTCCCCAAACAAGAATGCATTTCCCATCTCTCATCTCAGATCCTGAGGATCTAGATGTTAAAGTGGTTGCTAAAAAGCATTCACTCCACTAAATTCACTCCCACTTGAAGCACAACCACCAAATAAATGGCTCCCTTGTTGCAGAATGCTATAATGAATCAATCAAGTCATACTTCAGAGCTATGCTTTTGCCTTATTAGGTAAGTTGCCAGCAAAATTTGATATGCACTGAACTTTTACCTCTTGCAGCTTGCTCTTTAAGCTTATTATTATTATTATTATTATTATTATTATTATTATTATTATTATTATTATTATTATTATTATTATTATTATTATTATTATTATTATTATTATTCCTGTTGACTCCTTAGGAGCATAGGGCCGCAACCATCTCACGCCAGCGGACTCTGTTCTGGGCAACTTCCCCCAGCTGGGCCCATGTCATTCCGACTGTTTTTGTTTCATTTTCGGCAGATCTTCGCCAGGTCTGTTTTGGTCTTCCGACTTTCCTCCTCCCTGAAGGGTTCCAGCTCAATGCTTGTCTGGCTACGTTGTCTTCCGGTTTTCGTAGCGTATGTCCTATCCATCTCCACTTACGTTTCTTTATGTCCTGACTGATGGGATACTGGATTGTTCTTTCCCAGAGACTAGCATTGGAGATCTTTTCAGGCCATCTGGTGTTCAAGATGTAGCGTAGACATCTGTGAACAAAGACCTGGAGTTTGTTGGTGTTGGCGCTCGTCACTCTCCAGCTTTCTGATCCATATAGGAGGAAGGCCTTTACGTTGGTATTGAAGATTCAGAGCTTAGTGACGAGGGACAGTGCTTTGGAGATCCAGACAGACCGCAGGGTGTTAAATGCCTGTCTGGCTTTGTTGATTCGGTTTCTGATGTCCTCATCTGCCCCGCCGTCCTTACTGACTATGCTACCCAAATAGGTGAAGTGGTCCATCTCCTTGATGTTTTCTCTCTGTAGTTGGATTGGCAGGTCCTGTCTGCAGTTGACTGTGATCACCTGGTCTTCTTCTTGTTGATCTTCAGACCTGTCTTCTCCGCTTCTTCAGAGAGAACTTATAGATATTAAAATGTATAATTTAGTTACATGAAATTAAAAAGTCTTTTTTGGAAACAAAATCAATGTGGCTAAAATGAGATGAAAAGTAGAAAATTAAGAAATAACTTTTGTAACAAGTTATTCCAATAAAGGTCTCCTTTCTAAAATATGAAGAGAACTGAATTTACAAGGTTTATTCCCTAATTAGTAAATAATCAAAGGACAAGACTAGGCATTTTTTAGAGGAAGAAAAATCTAGGTTATTAATATATTGTTTCCCCTATAAGACACAAACTCTTCAAGGACAAAGATAGTTTCATTTTTGTCTTTATATTCCCAGCACCTCTCATGCTTCTTGATATAAATAGATACTTAAATATTCTTGAATATTTGTTTTAAAGAAGTGGCTCTGTAGTAAGCCAATAGCCATACTAGAAAAATGAGAGAGCTCATATGAAAAATTTACAAATCTAGGGTCAAATTTATTTAAGGATGGTGGCATTACAGATTGACTAGGCCTCAGGTAATAAATGAACTCTTCATTGGTTCTTTCACTGCTTTCCAGAATGAGAAGTACCTTATCTTGACTGTGGGAGTCTCAAAATATACACAAGCCATTTAGAAAGAGAGATGTTTATAAGTAGCTTGTGACTCCCCCATTATAAGGCCTGTTTGGCTGACTTCGACTTTGTTTGAAGGAGCTCATGCTGGGTTTCCTGGCATGGCTCATCTCCTGCCTCTCCCAGTATTTCTTGTGCAATTCTGGGCTTGAAGGCATAATTTGCTTTTGCTTTTTTTTTGTTTTTTTGTTTTTTTTTCAGCTTAAAAAAATTATTGCAGGGAGTGGGGAGAAAAGACCTTTTTTGGATATTTTCTTTATACACTGTCTCAAATCACCAAATTGCCTACCTGCTGTGCATCACACATGACATTTCATTTCTCATCATTGTGCCTCTGCAAAGGCTTTCCCTTTGACTTGGAACATACACTGTCTTTAATTGTCCTTCTTAGAACATGGGACTTCCTTGAAAGGTCATCTTATGCATCATCTCCTACATTAGGCCTTTCTCAATCCTCCCTGTTGGAAGTGGTCCATCCTTGAATTATGTTGACTTTGACTCTGTGTGTGTGTAGGCATGTATATGGATACATATACACACAAATAGACATACAGACATATATATATACACACATAGATCTGTGTATAAATGTATGTATGCATGAACATACATAAACCAATGTACCCATATTAACACATATATACATACCTATAGGTACACACCTATATATACATGCACACATAGAAGCACACACAAATATATGTGCATATATACACACATAAACACATATGAATATATAATGCACATATATATGTTTATATACTGTACCCCCCAGTAGTGAGAGTAGGCTCTAGTAAAATCACAGTCATAACTTAGATTCAGTCAAACACATAGTCCAGACATCACACAAGGCCCCCAAACCCCTTCTTTCCACCCCTCCCCACAGAAACCGAATGTTCTTCCAAGAAATTATTGATGCACGAATTCTATGAGAAGCTTGATCAGATGATTACACATTGACATACTGAATTATCACCTATAGAAAACTCTGTTTAGAGCCACTGAAGTCATCTAAATTCATTGTTTCCATCCTGTCAATCAATGACTTCCATTGTGAGTGATCTAATCCCTCTGCTTAAGTCAACCCTCTATAAATATCTCTCTAAAATCAGTGCTTTGTCATTGATCAGCAAGAGGCCTGTGAGTCTGTCTGCAAGTCTGTCTGTGACCCTCCTTATCCCAACCTCATTTCTCATCCCATTCCAATACCCACAAATAACTTGATGAGATGGTCTTATCAAATCAATACCAATGCATATAAGAACACATATATGCACACATATACATCCACACACATACATACACACAAATATATACATGTACATGTATATCTGGACACATATATACACATGTGTGCATGTATACACATATGTACACAAACGCACATATAAATATATACCTATATAATTTAATATACACCTCCATATGAGTACACACAAATACATATGCACACATATGTGCACACATACACATTCACAAATATGCACCTGTGCACATCTATACTCCTATAAACATATATACAGAGAGACACATATTTATACATGTATGCATGTATACAAACAGACACAGATAAACAAATGTACATGTGTACACCTATATGTACACATGTGCACATTTATACACAGAAATATGCACATAAACAGGTGAAAATATATACACACACATTTGTACACATCTATATGTGCACACACATATATGTCGGTATGTTTGTGTTTTTCCATTATATTGTTAATTATTTGAGAGCACAGTATTTTCTTTTTCTTTTTTTTTAATCCCCAAGCATGGTGCCTGGGATTTCAGAGTTTATTGAATACTTTTTATTGGATTTACTGATATTAACAAGAGAAAAAAATGAAGACTGCATTATTAATCATATCTTTAGAAAAAAAAGAAGGTCTTTCATAAAGTACACAAAGGTAGAGAGAAGGGAAGAACTAGCTGACAGCAGGTGTGTTAGAAGGCTGGGAGGTGGGGCAAGACAAATCCTGCCCTCACTGCTCCCAAAGCTCCACATGCCCAGGCTGCTGCTGCTGCCAGCCACTTCCCTGCCCTGTGCTGTAAATGAAGATAGAGACAATAAGGAAGTCCTGCACTAGACAAGAGTTAACACTGGGACTTCGACCACAGTTTTGAGACTAAAGGAGCAAGACTAGCAATAGTTGAGGGAAGCAGTTCCCATGGAATCTGGATCTGAGCTGCAGTGATGAGATCAGCAGTGAATGCTACAGCCAAGAGGAGTGACTGGGACACAATCTGGTTTTGCAGGTTCAGATCCAAGGCAGTGATTCCATTTCTTCTTTCCTCTTTCTCTCATCAAGAGAATTTGTATGTGAACCAAAATTTACTGCAGTTTCTTCAAAGTTTATTTTACATTTCTATTCAGTTAGAGAATAAAGGGAATAAAGAGAATAAACAATCATAGAGTGCCTACTTTGTGCTATAAATTGTGCTAACCACTTTTTGCAAATAGTGTTTCATTTGGTCCAATTTTTATAAGGTTAGTATTAAGGTAAAACTATGATTAAACATTATTTTGCTGATATGTATATATTAGATATACTTAAAGATAAAGATAAAAATATATTTAAAGATAAAGGGGATAATAGTGGGAGCACTATTCCTGTGAGGAACAGGAAGAAGAAGGGAGAAAGAGAGAGAGAAAGACAAAGACAAAGAGAGACAAAAGACAGAAAGAGAAACTGGTGGGATTTCCCAAGCTGGAATTTCAAGCTGAACAAGGAAATAAATTTTTTATAACTTTTCAAACACAGAAAACAAGTAATGAATCTGGACGTGCCTGGACCACAGAATGAACCCAGCTGATTGTTAGAAGCTTCCTTAAGTCTGAGGTGGATCCTCAATTTCCCTCCTTTCTCATTCTTCTAGGCAAAGATACTGGAGTGGTTTACCATTTTCTTCTTCAGATCATCTTATAGATGAGGAAACTAAGGGAAATAGGTTTAAGTGAATTGACCAAGATCACATAGCTAGGAATTGTCTGAGGACACATTTAAATTCAGGCAGGTCTTCCTAACTCCAAGCTTGACATTCTATTTACTGTCCCACCTAGCTGCCTCTGGGGAAAGTATATATATATATATATATACCAGACAAAACAGAGTGAAGAATCTCTCCCACTGTGAGTAAGGTAACTCAACTCAACACAAGAGAAATGCAAATCTCACACAAGGAGAAATTCTCCAAAGTCACTAGTGTAGCAAGATGAAGAATAATAACATGATTACATTTCTCACATTTACTTCTCAGAATCTTTTCTCTGCTTCCTTTTAGCAATCTAAGGTGGAGTTGGCATCACTCACATTTTTTCTTGAAGCTGGAAACCAGAAACATTCAGCGATTCAAAAGCCCAAGAAATGGAGATGCCTGAAGATGCTGGAGATCTCCCAAAGCACATAGAGACTGAATCTTTTCTCTCTTGTCCTCTTCAATATCTCCCCATCTTACAGAGGCTGGACATTGATCTCAACCAATGAGGAAAAAGCATCCTGCCAAAGGGTTTGGGAACATGAGTTACAAATGTAATAAATTATTTTTATGTTATAAAAAATGACAAATATTAATTCAGAGGAACTTGGGAAGATTTTAACACAAATGGTCTGTGAAAATCTCCAATTTGGTTTTTTCTGCCTCCTTTAGACATCTCAAACTGGGTGTCCACTAGAGAATTTAACTTCAACATATCCCAAACTGAACTTGTCTTATTCTCTAAATCCCTCATCTTTCAAATTATGGTCAAGACATTTTTACCAAAACAAAAAAGAAGAAGAAATTATTGATGACGGATGATAAAGTAAATAGAGTATTGGCTTTGGAGATAAGACACGACTTCAATTCCTACCTCAGACACTTGTGATAATACACTTGCTATGTGACCATAGGCTAGTCACTTAACCACCTAGTGTCTCAGTTTTCTCATCTATAAATTAATGGAATTGGAATAGGCCACTGAGATTCCTTCCAGTTCCAAATTTAAGGTCTGATGATACTATAAGTAATTCATATTAAAAGGAATATCCCTGAAATTAAAACAGAGAGATTAAAGAAAAAATTATTTTACATGTAAAAGAGCAATACTCAAGAAATATCAAGAACTAATATATAGCATATGCACCATATCCTCCCACGGAGAAAAAGATTGAATGGATGATCTTTGGAAACAAAGATTATTTTATTTTTATTTTATTTTTTATTTTATTTTATTTATTTATATAATAAAATATTATATCCATATAAAGAGATACCCAAGTTCCTTAATAATCATCAAAATAGTAATAAAGATAGTCTTAAAATTCAACCTTATATATACTACAATGACAAAAAAAATGGTAGAAGGAGGTAAATATTCAATATTGGGGGCATTTATGGGAAAATAGATATTCTAATTAAGGGTTGATAAGAAAAAGATGACAATTTTTTGGAAAATGATAACATGAAACAGTAAGTGCTATAATGCTAATCATTGCCTTTTATTCAGCAATTGCATTAACTAGGATTTTATTATAATAAAACTATTCTACGAAGTGAAAATGACCCATTTATGCAAAAATATTGACAATGTCTTTATTCATCTTGGCATGAATCTAGTACAAACCATATGTTTAATGATTAAAATATGGACAAATAAATTGTGGCATATTAGAACAATAAAATTGTGGAATCAAAAAATAATAAATATAAAGAATGAAAGAAAATATGAGAGTCCTTCTGGAAGCTCTCAAGTGCAAAATAGAAGTTTCTCAACATAGAGGCAATTTAGGGCTTGTCTAGTGCAACTGTATAGAAAGAGGACTGACTGCAAGACAATGAATTTGCCTTAAGGCAAATCTGAATTTCTACTTTATACCTAGCTATTCATCTACAGAAGATCTCTAAAAGAATATGGAAAGGAGGTCCTAGGTTCAAATCTAGCCTCAGACACTTCCCAGCTGTGTGACCCTGGGCAAGTCACTTGACCCCCATTGCCCACCCTTACCACTCTTCCACCTAGGAGCCAATACACAGAAATTAAAGGTTTAAAAAAAAAAAGAATATGGAAAGTGAAAGTGACTCAGTAGGGAAGGATTATACTAGGAAGATAGAGTGCTTAAGAAAGAGACATTTATGCTAGGAAGGAGTGTCAGAAGAGGAGAATTCTCCTAGAGAGATCCTTCCTGGAAATGATAAATTTCAGAGCTTGATTCTGAGGAAATCAAAGGGAAGGAAATTCTGCTAATGCTAAATTAAGAGTAGTTGTTATATTTAGAAGATTATTGTAACACTCCAAATGAAAAGAAAATGTAACACTTCAGCTGAAGAGAATGTAGTGTTACCTAGCTGAGCTACAAGATGAAAGTAGGGGGGAAATGCACTCTCATAGGAGAATTAGTTTATGGATTCCAGAAGATTGACCAGTCTAGGAGGGATGTCACAATCTGAGATCTCATGGCCAAGACATCTGTCTAGCCCAACTATGCATTTAGTCCAATAGCAGACCACTCTTCCCATCTCAGTCCACCAACAAATTGTGTCTGGTAAGGAGCAACAGATAATCAACCCAGCATTGAATCAAACTGTCCAGCTAAGATATTGTACCTTTCTTTGAGCCTGCACAGCTGAACTAAAGAGCAATATATCTATCATTTATGTCATGTCCTCCAGTAAACATCATGAGGACCCTGTGCAGAAATGAGGTTTTGAGTTCTGAGCTGTCTTGGTTTTATTTATATACATATACAAATATATGTAAGTATGTACATATGTATTATGCACACAAATACATATACATATATACATACAACATACAATATATTTTGTATATATTATATATAATATATTTCTGATATATATCCCTCATTGCCACTGAATTTTAAATTATACCTACTCTTCTCCACCTCTACCCCAGTTTTGTGTGTATTTGGGGAAGAGGGTTTACCTAGTGATGATAGAAATATTTGTAGCTACAATTTTTACTATGTCATTTATGTAAATATCTTTACTAAAGAACTTAGTCTACTGGCTGAATATTAAGGGGAAACAAACTGGTGAGAGCTCTTGAAACAATGGTAGAAAGATAGCCACACATAGGGTTATCTTTAGAACCCTGAAAGAAGTAGCAGTCAGAGATCCAGTCTGCCAGTGTCAGGGGCTAGGGTGGGCAAGTAAACCTGGAGAAGAAATTGTGATGGGAGAAATATTTTCTTTTTTGAATCCATGTGCTGGGTAATTAGTGTCAAAAATATATTTATCACAATGCAGGAATTATAGAGATAAAAGTCCAAGTTTTATTTATTATGCTAAATTACATGTTCAGGCCTCAGAGCAAAACTGAACAATAATAAAGATTCTGATGAGGTTTCTTGACAAAAATGATGTCAGAATAACATAACAGAGAAATAATTCATTTACATATTGCAATCCTGTATATTCTCCTGAAACCATAAAAGTCAAGGAGAAGATAGATTCTTTATCTCATACTTCCTTCAATGTCATGTAAGTAGAACAAACCTCCTTAAAGTCATCATCTCATGTGTCCCCATAGGAAACAAACCTCTCAAACTCTATAGTTAAACTAAGTAAGGTTACAGATTAAACCATATTTAAAGGATTCACAAACAGAATGAGGAGGAAGATTTCTATGTAGGCAGAAGTGAGGGACAATTGAGATTCTTCCTCTGGTTTCTTGTCTAAGGAATTATTTAAGGCTTTGAAGTAAATTTTTACATCTCCTGGGGCAGAATTTGGTCAGGAAAAGTAAATATTAGCCAAAAGATACAGGAAGAGTAAGAGGAAATGAAAGATTTCCATAATAGGGAGTTACAAAAAAAATTAACAATACTAGTCTTCAATTTATTTTTTGAGTATGGTAGACCAGATGGAGGGTAAATGATGGTTTGAACTTTGTACGCAGAACTCAGAAGGCTTGATCCTGGTAGCAGATGAGAGCACAGGAACCATTCTAATACTATTCTTTCCCCACATCAAATGTTTCCTCTGGTTAGTAACAACTTTGGGGAGAACAGAGAAAGGGAAGCAAGGGAAAGGGGTCAAATTTTCTCCTAATGTGAATGTTTCTTGTGTGTATATTCTTGTCCTTGACTAGTAACATTGTTTTGCAATGTTAAGTCAAGTATTGCAATACTGACCCAAATATTGCATTTAACTACATATAGTATCTTCCCTTTATATTTACCACCCATATTTACCATATGTACATTTACAATCTTTTTCACATGCTAGAATGTGAGCTCCTTTAGGGTTATGGCTATGTAAATAAAATTAACTCCCTTTGTTTATTTTAACTTAATCAATCAAGAACTTGAAGTGCCTCTCCTTTCACATTTAGTTAACCTTTTACTAGAAAAGGAAGTTCACACCCTCAAAGACGGGAAGTGGATCCCACAAGCACAGTCCACCCTGGGCAGTGCTGGGCAAATTAAGAAACTATGATTGTTTCCTGAGATATGATAGACCATCCCACAGTGGGAGGAAGTAGAAACCAAAGAGACAGGAAGTGGCATGGAAAAAGGGGCTATAAAAGGTGAGACCAAAGAGCTGAGCATTTATACTGCATTGTACTTGTGTGGTGGAGGACTTCTGAGATAGAGGGATTTTACTGCGTGGGTGGATTCAACATTGGATTTGTTTTCCTTTTGCATTGGATTTCTGTGTTGGAGGAATTTGGCTACAGTTGGGGATTCTGCATTGGTGACTAGGGCGAAGGGAGGAGGCTTCCATGTTGGTGATTCTGCATTGGTGGCTATTGCTGAAAGAGTTGACCCTGGTTGGAGCCACTGGCTTTTGGCTCTTCTATCTTTGGTGGGATGCTCTTGTCAGTGAGATTCTTTTCAGGGGGACACTCATGGGCTGGTGAAATTCACATTCGGATTCGTACTGGTGGTCTGGAGGCACTCAGATCCAGACTTAGGGTATTTAGCTAGGCAATATTTTCTATCTCCTTCCTACATTTCCCTCTTTATTATCTCTACCTTGCTGTAATAAAGCTACTAAAGTTACTAACAGCCTTTTGACTTAATATTTAATTATTATAAGCAGTGACCACATTTTTTTATAACTCTTAATTTGACCAAAACCCATTTTAATTCTTACATGGCTGTGCTTTTGCCTTTCTTTTTATTGCTTTGTATAATAACAGAATAAGTGCTTAATAAATATTTGTTGACTGACTTGCTGATACAGGTAAAAACCCAGATCCTAGAAGATTTTAAATGAAGGGATTTATTTTATCCTACCTATGTGGAATTAACTTACCATATCAATAGATATAAATGACAGTATACAGGGCAGCGCCAGGTCTGGATTCCAAAAGGCTCACCTGGTTGAGTTCAAATTTGGTCTCAAATTCTTACTAGCTGTGAGACTCTGGGCAAATCACTTAACCTGATTTGCCTTAGTTTCTTCATCTGAAAAATGATCTGGAGAAGGAAATGACAAACTACTCCAGTATTTTGGCAAGCAGCTCCAAATGGGGACATTAAGAGTCAGACATGATGACAACAAAGACATTTATTTAAGCAGCTATGTGGCTCAGTGGATAGAGTGCTGGGCCTAGAGTTAGGAAGATCTGAGTTCAAATCTGGGCTTAGACACTTAGCTGTGTGACCTTGGGCAAGTTACTTAACCCTGTTTGTCTCAGTTTCCTCATTTGGAAAATTAGTTGAAGAAGGAAATGTAAACCACTCTAGTACCTTTGCTGAAAAAACTCCCAGTGGGGTAACAAAGAGTAGAAGAAGATTGAAATGGATAAACTACATCAACAACAAATATAGGTTTATTTTGGAGATGCTGCTGGCTTGGTTCCACACCACAATGATAAAGAGAATATCACAATAATAAGGATGGTCACATGAATATTTTGATTTCTCAGTGCATATAAAAGTCATGCTTATAGTATAATGTAATATATTAAGAGGGCAATAGCATTATGTCTAAAATATGTACATAATTCAAAAATCATGTATCACCATTATGTAAGTCAGTGATTCCCAAAGTGGGTGCTACCACCCCCTGGTGGATGCTGCAGTGATCCAGGGGACAAGTGATGGCCACAGGTGCATTTATCTTTCCTATTAATTGCTATTAAAATTTAAAAAAAATAATTTCCAGGGGGCTAAGTAATATTTTTTCTGGAAAGGGGGTGGTAGGCCAAAAAAGTTTGGGAACCACTAATCTAAGCCTTCTGTGAATCATAACCTTTTTGTTGATAGAGGTCTTATATCAGTGCTGATGTGTACTGACTGATCAGGGTGGTAGTTGCTGAAGGTTGAGGCAGCTATAACAATTTCTTAAAATAAGAAGACAATGAAATTTGCCACATCAGTTGTGTCTACCTTTCACTTGAACATTTAGAGGCCATTGTAGGTTTTTTTTTTTTAATTTTAAACCCTTAACTTCTGTGTATTGATTTATAGGTGGAAGATTGGTAAGGGTAGGCAATGGGGGTCAAGTGACTTGCCCAGGGTCACACAGCTGGGAAGTGTCTGAGGCCGGATTTGAACCTAGGACCTCCTGTCTCTAGGCCTGGCTCTCAATCCACTGAGCTACCCAGCTGACCCTGTCCCATTGTAGGGTTTTTAATTGCCCTAATTTCAATATTGTTGTTGTTTACAAATATGTTGTTTCCCAGGGAATAGGGAGGCCAGAAGAAAAGAAGAGAGATGGGAAAACAATGTTATAAGTTAATACATATCCGAAATTCATCATATCTAAAACCGAACTCATTACTTTTCTCCTTGAACAAATTCCTCCTTCCTAATTTCTCTATTACTGTCACTCATGGTGTCATCCTCACTTTTCACCTCCTCTATCCAATCAGTTATCAATAACAATCAATTTTAGCTTTGTAAAGCCTCCCAAATTCATATTCTTCTCTCCTCTGATATTAACCATATCACTAGCCTGGTGCAGGTTCTCAAAACCTCATGCCTCAATTACTGAAATAGTTCTCTTGTTGATCTCCCAGTTTAAAACTCCTAATTTCAGTTCATTCTCCACTCAGTTGTCAGAAGTTAATTCATTAAAGTACAGGTATGAGTATGTCATTTCCTTAGGCCTATCACTACTCTAGTGGCTCACTATCATCTCCAGGATCAAATGCAAATACTCCTGTTTGTCACTCAAAGTTCTTTCTAATGAGTGCCCACCTGCCCCCCTTTTCTAATCTTCTTAATATCTTATTCCCCTCATTCCCCTCCATATACTTTATGATACACAAACCCTGCCTTTCTTGCTGTTCTTTGAACAAGTTACTCCACCTTCTAACCAGACCTTTTCACTGGCTTTTCCCCATGTCTAGAATGTTCTTTATCGCTGCCTTTTATTTTTCCTAACTTCACTTACATCCCAGATAAAATACCACCTTTCCAGCAAGGGACCCTCTCCTTTTTTTGTTTCATTAAAAAAAGTCATATCTGACTTTCTGTGACCCCATTTGGAATTTTCTTGATAAAGATACTGGAGTGGTTTGCCATTTTCCTTTTTCAGCTCATTTTCCAGATGCAGAAACAGTTAAGCAACTAGCCCAGAGCCTCAGGAAGATGAGTATTCAAGCTCCCAAGCCTAGCACTCAATCCATCGTGTCACCTAGCTACCCCTTAATTCAAGTGCCTTATTTCTGTTGATTGTATCAAATTTATTCTCCATATGCAGAGCATATTTTCATATACTTGTTTACATATTGACTTCTATTAGATTATGAGTTCCTTGAGAGCAGGAGGTGTGGATTGCCATTCTTTCTATCTCTAGCACTCAGCACAATCTCTGGCATATACTAGGGACTTAATAAATGTTTATTGATCAACTGACTTATCTATGTTTGTGTTACTGGATATATTTTCCTTTTAGATGATCAAAGCCAATGTGTATGCTTTTTTCCTGTTGCTATTTCAAAGGATCATAGATTTAGAGGTAAGGACTTTAGAGATCATTTTAATTTCATAAATGATGAAAGTGAGGCCTCTAGAGGTTAAATGACTTGTCTAAAATGATATAAATATTAAAAGACATCTGAGATTCAAACCCAAGCCTATTGACTAAATCCAGCAGCCTTCCAATCTACTTCATTATTTTATCATAGCCTAGAGAACCATTTTCCTAATTGTTAGGGACTTTGTTTCTAGTTTTCAAAATTATAAATAAATTCTCTATAAATATCTTTAAACTGATAAATATTTTTCTTCTTGATAAAATTCTTAGATAACATTTCCAATAATTAGATTATTAGGTAAAAAGATTGGCATAAGCACTTAAAAATTTTTTTTGCAGTATATTCATATATTATTCTGCAAAGACTCTGCCAATTAAAAAAAAAGTTACCTTTCATCTTAGAGTTGTCAATACCACGTATTAGTTCCAAGGTAGAACAGTGATTAGGGCATGGCAATAGGGATTTAAATGAATTGACCAGGGTCACACAGTTAGGAAGTGTCTGAGGTCACATTTGGATCCAGGACCTGCCATCTTTAGCCTTGCTTTCTATTTACTGAGATACCTACCAGCTCCCTCTGCTGCTTTTTATTTGACTTGCAGCTAAAAGTTTTCATATATGTTGCCTCTCCCATTATAATGTGAGGTTCTTGAAAGCAGGGACTTGACAGCAGGGTCTTACTTTTTTATTTCAAACAATGCTTTGTACATAGCACTGTGTGAAGTGGAAAGTGAGGGTCCTTGATAATTTCAAAGTATGCCCTCCTTAAACACTAGTAAAAATATGACCAGGGAAATGTAATGAGAGAGAGAGAGAGAGAGAGAGAGAGAGAGAGAGAGAGAGAGAGAGAGAGAGAGAGAGAAATTTGGGGGCACTACCTCAAGTCATTGACCCAAGGTGGATGCCCCCAAAGAGTTACCTCTAGAGAGAGAGAACTGGCTATGTCTGCCACTGAGGTATCAAGTTCAGACTGACTAGCAGCACTTGATACAATAATCTACCTGATACAAAAAATGTCAGAGACACTCCCAACTTATAGGAAAATACAATAGAATTGGCTTTTAAAGAGGATGGAGAAAGAATGTTGAATAACTTTACAATGGTTTTACAATGGACACATTCAAGCTAATTAACATCTTCAAGAAATTGGAGAAGAGCTTTAGAGTGCAGTCCATTCATACAAATTCATATTTTAAAGAAATGTTCAAGAGTGGAAACAAAGGTTTTGATCCAGAAATAAAGAATAGGAATATTATATAAAAAGAGAAGGAAGTCAGGACCGAATTATCTGGGAGGGGCTGATGTGAGTATCATTCCAGCCAGGGATCTGCAACCTTTTTGACCATGAGAGCCATAAACACCACATTTTTTAAAATGTAATTTCGTGAGAGCCGTACAGTGCTCATAGTGCACGCTCCTGTAACAGTGCCTGAAAAAAATTGACTTTATGGCTCCTGCAGAAAGAGCCATATCTGGCCCTCAAAAGAGCCATATATGGCTGGAGAGCTATACCTTGCTGATCCCTGATTCCAGCCATTGGATTTGACACAATGGATGCCTCCCTATATAATGGAAGAGATTTCTACAACAAAAGGGTACTCAAGATTCATACTTAAGATTTGATCATTTGGGTACTTTCTGGATCTAAGACCATCAGATGCCTGGGACTCCTGCCTAAGCCAAATTCCTAGACAAACTCACTTACAGCTGTAAAGTCTTTGTAAGGATGGGGGTGGGGGTCCACCTTTTACTAACTTTTTGGAGATATTAATAATTATTACTAACTTGAGAACAGCACACTAATTTCTTACCCCACACAGCATTTAATTTTCTTCCCATTCATTCAAATAGCTTACTTTTTGGGCCACAGTCTTCTGATTATTAAAAGAAAAGTGATGTACTAGATGATCTCTAAATTTCCATCTTTTTAAAAAACAAACTAGAAGCTGTTAGATGGAACTTAAATCTTTGATTAGATTGAAAGATTTTAGGAATAGGGACAGCATTTTTCTGATCTTCACTATGAAAGCCATGGATTACTACAGTACTTTTAAGTTCATTGCCAACCAGCAATATTTTTGAAGTTAAAACAAATCTTGAAAATTGTATCAGAGTTCAATAGTAAAATGAGGATAATACTTGGTAGTATCTACTTCATGGGGCTGTTTTAAAGTTCAATCACGATCGTATAAATAATACGTTTCACAAACTTAAAAGTACTATTATTATAGTCCTATGAATTATTGTCCCCCTGAGAACTAAAATTGAACAGTGCATTTCCTCAATTCCCATTTATTTATAGTAACTATTGTATAGCCTACATTATCAATTGGCATTTAAACTGGTTTTAAAGTTTGCAAGGCATTTTTGAAGCTCCAAAACAATGTTGAAGCAGGTATTGCAGATATTATGTTCATTTTATGTTCATTGAGAGAAATAATGCCCAAGGCTGTGTGTAGTCTTTGGACACCCAACTAGTTTGTGTGTTAGTGGTAGGCTTTGAACCTAGATTTTCCTGAATCCAAGTGTAGCATTCTTTGCACTTAGCAACACTGAGTCAATAGGCAGTTTTGGAAGGATCTCTATGTCCTTAAAAGTGTCTTTGGAATGACCTGGGAAGGCTTACCTGTTACAAACATATAAAAACTGAAAAAGGTAAAGTTGCTTGATCTAAGATATTCTAAAGATATTGAACTTCTGAATGTTGTACACAGTTGTCATGATATGTTTTTTTCTTTACAAGCAAGTGTTTAACTTTGTGTCCATCAACTTAAAACATTTTATGATAACTGTATTTCCCTAATTCGTTTGCAATCTTTTGTTTCTTAAGCATTTTTAAAACATTGTTCTGAGGGAGAGTCCATTGGTTTCACCATATGGCTGAAGAGTGAAACACTTGCTACTTGGAAGTCACCCAGCAAATATTACAGTATCCCACAAGCCTTCTTGCAGTTTTAAGCTACTAAAGGTTAGGGATCCATTAACTTAAAAAAATTAACTATTCCAATAATTGGTTCCCTTTGTGCTACTAAAGTGACCAAAGCTTAAAATTATACTAAGACTTTTGGGGGTGTTAACTTGAAATCTGGACACCCCAGTTTGCCCCTGCCTCTTGAGAACTCCAGTACCAGGCACACCTGTTTTGAACTGAACTATAGACTTTGAAGTGTTTCAGGATTCCAGTTTGGGAAGGAAATGGCTGCAAGTGTCAGTGCTGAGAGGTGTGTCTTAGGTTTGCCATAACTGCAATAGGAAAACCTACCTAGACAAAAAGGGTACTTAACTTCCGATTGGATCTGCTAGCTCCACCTAAAAGTACTTTAAGGTTTATTGTTAGTCTGAAACTCTGAGTCTGGGATTTCCCTGGGATAAATTTTCATGTGACAAGTTCAACTTGAGGTCTTGAGACCTCATGCTGCTGCAAAACTTGGGGTTCTCAATCAAGATTGGGGTTTCTAGATTCCAAGTTGACACTGTACCAATTTCTCCAGAGGTTATATAAGTTCCCCAGATTCTATTGTACTTTGTAGAATTCTCTCCCTCTGTGCATTCTCCCAGAGATAACTGTCCCCAGAGTCCCAGAGCCCTTGACTTTGTGCATTTTTTTAGGAGCTTGACTGTGTGGTGGCAGAAATATTGAACACTATCTCTTTTCTGATTAAAGACTTGGTAGTTCTGTGTTTTCCCCAGGTTAACAGAGGGCACCGGATATTAAATACCACTTGGGATTATTAGTCTAGGATTTCCATAGTAATGCTCAGAAAGATTCTGTCCCTAGTCCCCAGAATATTTCAATTGATGACCTAGTTTTATGGAACACTCAAATTTACCTTTGTTCCTTGGGAATTTGCCTTCAGGGAAGTCCCAGACTGACCCATTTTAGACTGAACAATAGATTTTAAGGTACCCAATGATTTCAGCTTAGATAGAATTTGTAGATATAATCAAATCTTTGGTCTTAGAAGTTTTTCCCATTGTATCTAGACCTCTCTCAGGTGATCCAGCCTCTGGCTGGAATCCTCCTTCCCTTGTCTCCATTGTAAACCAATCAATTGTCCTTCTTGTCCTTTATTCCCCAGTGTATCTAGGACCCCAAGCTTTTCAGTTTATTGGAAATTCTCTTTTTGAGGTGCCTTTTCTCTGATAAGGTGTTCCTAGAGTCCTAGAGCTTGTCTCTTTGTGGTATCTTGCACTTGACTTTGTGTGGTGGCCACTAGAGCATTATCTTTCTTGTCCAGAGATTAAAGACTTGTTCTAACTACTTTGGTGGTTCTGTGTTTTTCAAGGTTGACACAATTAAATAAAGTCTTTCAAGTAAATATTTGAACTACTGTTGTAGGATTTAAAACTCCAAATTTCTCGTACGAGTTAATGGACAAATTGGTCTTATTTTAGTCAAATTTTCATTATTTTTTTTTCCTTTGGCCACGCTTCTGAGCAGATGGTATTTATTAGTAAAAGTTGCCCGGAAATTGGGGTTAGAGGTAATGTGCTCCTAAATTGCTTTCAGTCTTTGGGAGATCTTGGTTCTGAGAATCAAAGAGTGATCTTCCTTCTGTGTGTTTTTGGGAGGTCTTGGTTATGAGAAACTGCTCGTGTGTGTGTGTGTGTGTGTGTGTGTGTGTGTGTGTGTGTGTGTGTGAGATTGACACAGAGACAGACAGTTCTTGGTTCTGCGAATCAAACAGTGGTCGTGTGTGTATGTGGGTGTGTCTATCCTCCCATTCCATATCAAAAACACGCGCGCACACCCACAGAGGGATGGCGATAGGAGGAAAGGAAGGAATCCTATCTGGATCCAGGCCTGTGGGGAGCACGTTCCCTCATCCTTCCTCCCAGTCCACTCCCTTAGCACAGCGCCATCCCTGTCAGCCCGGGAAACTCTGCTCGGGCGGATCCTCGCCGCTGCCCCCCCCCATCCCCTCCCACCCTCTCCGTCTCCGAGGCTGCAGCCAGCCTAGGAGCCGCGGCTGCGGTATTTTGTCCCGTGTGGTGACCCCTCCTCCCCGGCAGGCGGGCCGGCGGCGGCGGCGCTTCTGTGGGAGGTAGAGGCGCCGCGGCCTGGGCGTTGCGGGGTGGCTAGAAGGCAGCTGGAGGGGGCGGCCCAGGCCGCAGTGGCCTTGGAGTAGTAGGGGGACACTGGAATCCCGCGGCAGGGCCGGAGCCCCGCCGCCGCCCCCTCCTTGGGTGGCTGAGCAGGGGGGCAGGCTACCAGCCTCTCCCCTCCCCCGCCTTCCGGCCACCATCGGCTCCGCCGCCGCCCCGCTGGCCCTCCAGCCGGCTCCCGCTCCTGCTCCCGCCCCGGGCTCAGCGGCCCTGGCTGGAGGAGGAGTCGGAGGAGGTGGAGGAGGGGGAGGACAGCGCTCTCGGCCGGAGCCTCCGGAGATGGCCGGGGGAAACAGCGGTGGCTTAGCCTCGGCGGCGGCTGGCAGCGGCGAGATCATCCAGCTCAATGTTGGGGGAACCAGGTGAGCTGCAGGGGGCGGGAGTGGAGTAGATCGGGAATCCTTGCTCTACCACGGGGTTGTTCACAGGTGGGCGCTGGGAACGGTGGGGGAAGGCGGCAGCTGGGCCAGGTGGAAGACCATATGCAGTTGTACACCCCCAACTAAGGGGGCAACCACGGGGCTTTCCCTACCCCTTGGGGAAAAGAAGGGCGTTGTGAGTCCTCCCTGATCTGGAGCCAGATGTCGCTCCCCTGCTCAAACCTAGTGGGGAAACTGGGAGCATCAAATTAGAGGAGACTTGGGGGAAAATGAGGGAGCGAAATATTAGTTTAGTTGTGGGCATGACTGTTGCAACTGGAGGTCTAACAATCCCCCTGTTCCTTTTGACTGTCTTAAAACCAACTACCCTACTTTACTTCGAAAAGGGATACGGCTTTCTTGAAGGCTTCCATCTCGTAGTCTTCCATGCAGAGTACTATAATCGCGCATTGTGTTACTTAAACGTGTGTTTTAATTACAATCTTGCTATTTGTCAGTTTGAAGGAGTTATAGGAAGCTTTTAGAACAGTATGGCAAGATATAATGCATTGAGTGGTTTGGTCATAAGAATAATTTGGTTGATGTTCGAGTGGAGAAAGGATGATAGTTTCCCTACCCTCCTTCTAGTCCCTCCAGCACCTTAACTCCACAACCCACCTTTTTACTATGTCTTTTTCCTGACTTGTTGAAGGGGAATGAGGGAGATTTATGTGAAAAGGACTTTAATTTTTGTTCAATACTGTTTTATGTTTTATGAGTCACTTTTCTCAAAAAGAGTTTGCCAGGTCTGTGTGACAGAAGGGGATAATTAAGTTAATGAAGCGTGGTTGGAGCCAAATAGCAAAAGCTTCAAGGATAATAATAATGTGCTTTATATGCTCAATCCGAGATAAGTTTCAAAGCCTGAGAAATCTCTTTTAAATCATATTAGAACATACTTTGAAATACAATAAAATTTTGGCCAGGCTGATTAAGAAAAACACACTTATAGTTTTAATCTCCAAAATTTTCAGAGCTTCAAGTTAACAGGGCATGTTATGATGGATAGAACACTAGACTTTTAGTCAAAAACGGCTAGATTCAGATCCCTGTCTAAACACTGAACCTTTGTGGTTGCTCAAATGATAATTGACCTTGGCATTGTTAAAATATATTTTATTTAAGTGACAACTGTGCAGGCCTCAAAACTTGTAATTGTAAATAATAGGCAAAGAATAAATATTTCCTGTGTCACAGATCACTCTTATTAGATCCTGTGTGAGCTGCAAAGTTTACATTAGGAAAAAAGTTCTTACCTTCATGAATCTTATAGTCTACTAACAGGATATATTTATTAATGATATTGGTTAGTCACCAAATGATGAATTATTAGCATTATATTCTTGATATTGCTATCTTCAGAATATTTTAAACTGAGTTATGAATACTATATATTATTTCTTTTTCTTTTAATTTTTTAGAAAATAACATAGTTTTACACACATTTTAATCCTAGCTTTTTTAGTTTTTAGGCATTAGTGAATATAGAATTCTAATTAAATTATTAAGTAGTTTGTGAAGGCAGATTCTGTAGAAATTAAACTTTTTATTACTCTTTTGGGAATTTATCAGTGTTTTGTCTTATGGCTTTGCATGCATAATATAACAGAAACATAAGTTTTAGGATTACATATGTGAACAGCATATGAGAAAGGTGAAGTTTGTTAGTCTTGATGGAAAAATGAATAAAACTTCTGCCTTGTAATATTAAACTTATTTTAATTTACTTTGCATAGCAGTTAGGTTGAAATGTTTAATAAAATAAACAGTAATATCTACATAAATAAAGTATCCTATTGTAGAAATATAATTATGTATGCATAGAAATATATATGAAAATAATTATGTATACTTATATAATGTAGAAATATTTTAGAACTATTTAGGACATTTTTAAAAACACACATTTACATAGCTACAAAGATGGAACTGGATTAAAATCCTGCCTCTTACACTACCTCTGTGACTTTGGGCAAGTCTCACCTCCTTGGGCTTCAGTTTCCTCATCTATGATAAGACAAGGTTGGATTAAAAGATCTGGCTCCTTCCAGCTCTTGTTTTGTCTAGTATTAGCAGGAAATAGTGTAAGATGTATAAAACTGATCAAAATTGCACAATATTAGTGCTGTTCTAAGATTGAAAAACTATTACTTAAAACTCTGGGCTTTACTTGTATTCGTTTTTCTAAATATTAGGTCATATTTAGAAAATAAGAGTTATATAAAAAAGTACATGAACAAAGATGTGAGAAAAATTGAAATGATAGCTGAAGTAGGTAAAAGATTTAGGAAGAGACACCATACAAAAGAGACAGTCTTTCTTACACTGCTACTTAGCACACTGAATAGAACCCTGAATTTGTCTAAAGTCTTAAAGACTTGGGTTCAGATTTCATCTCTGACTAACTATAGTTGACTGGTATATCTGAGTAAATTTTTCTAACTTTTCAAAGCCTCAGTTTCCTTATTTGTTTCCCAGGTCTTCAAAGAAGCTTCACTTGAACCATCCATCTTTGCTAGTTATTGTCCTGCATCTTGCTTTTATCACTAAACTCCTTGAGAAAGCTCTCTATAATACATGTCTACACTTCCTCTCCTCTCACTTTCTTAACTCTGCAGCTTAGCTTCTGACCTCATCACTCAACTGAAACTACTCTCCAAAGATAACCATTGGTCTCTTAGCCATATCTAATGGTCTTTTTCTCTCCTCATTCTTCTTGATTTCTCTGTAGCCTTTAACACTATCAATTACCCTCTTCATGAAAATGTTCTCACTAGGATTCTGTGTCCTTATTCTAATCCTACCTATCCTATTTGATCTTTTTAGTCCTTTTTTTATGTCACACCATTTTTTAATATTTGTTTTCTGATATTTTGCAATACATGTTCCCTCTCCTTTCTCCCCCAAGAAGGCAGGTAATATAATCTAGATTGTACATAGACTATCCTAATGCATATTTCCATGTTCCTCATGTTAAAACAAGACAACTGCTTCCCCTAGAGAAAAATTCATGGAGGAAAAAAAGAATGAATGGTATGTTTCAATTTGCATTTGGATTCTGTTCTTTGATGTCTGTGGATATCATTTTGTTGTGATACTCTTGGAGTTGGGCTGAATCCTTGCCTTACTGATAATATATTTAATAACATACTTATTATTATTCACAGTTGATCATCATACATGATTGTTAATATTTTGCTGGATATTCAGTCTAGTTATGCCCTCTAATTGTAGGTATCCCCTAAGGTGCTATCTTGGGTTTTCTTTCATTCTCCCTCTACTATTTCACTTAGTGACCTCCAAAGCATCCCTGCATTCAATTATCTCCATGCTGCTGATTCTCAAATCTGCTTATCCAGACCTGACCTCTCATCTAAAATTTTTAATTGCTTGATGGACATCTGGAACTCTATGCCTATGTATGTCTTACTTAGCATATCCAAAAGAACTCCTTATCTTTCTCTTCATGCTTCTCCCACTTTCAAACTTTTCTATTAATGTCAAGATCCCTGTCATCCTCTCAGACACCCAGGGCATCATTCATACTTTCTTTCATTTCTCCAATCCAATCAGTTGCCAAAGCTTGCCATTTCTGTCTTTGTAACATCTGTCTCATACACCCTGTTCTCTCTTCCTAGTGCAAGTGCTCATCACCTCATGCCTCAATTACTCAAATAGCTTTCCTATTGGTCTCCCTCTTCTCTTCTCACTCTATTCCATCCTTCCATTTAGCTAAGTGTTCTTTCTTAAAGTGCAGGTCTGACCATGTCACCCCTCACCCCATTCTCTAAACTCCAGTGGCCCTCTTTCACGTACCTGATCAAATATAAAATTATCTTTTTCACATTCAATGCTTTTCATAATCTACTTCTCTCCTACTTTTCCAGTCTTTTTCTAAAATGGAACATTTTACATTTTTCCCATGACCCCTATACCTCACACACATACTTGATGAACCTCTAACAAGATAGTGTAACTCTGAACTCTAGGCATTTTCTTTATTTTTATTTAAAATATTTAGTTTTAATAATTTTCATTTTCCTATCTCCCCAATTGAGAACAAAATACCATGAAAACCATTACAAATATGTATAGTAAAATAAATTTCTCATTCTGTATTCTGAGTCCTTTATTAGGTGGGTGGATAGCATGCATAATCATTTTTTAAAGAATTGATTTTATTTTCAAATATTTTGTTTACTCTAGGCATTTTCATTAACTGTTCCCTATGTATGAAATAATTTGCCTTCTCATCTTGGTCTCCTGGTTTTCCTGTACCAGTTACAAATCTCACCTTCCACAAGAAGCCTTTTTCAGCCCCCCTTAATCCTAGTGTCTTCCCTCTAAAGATTCTGTTCAATTTATATTAGATATAGGTTACTGGTATGTAGTTGTTCACAAATTGTCTCCTCCATTAGACTGAATGCCTATTTCCCCAGTGCTTAGCATAGTGCCTGTTGCATAGTAGATACTCAATAAATGCTTTTTAATTAAGTAGATTATAACTAATATACCTACTATGCAGGGCTGTTGTGGGACTTATATGAGATAGTTTTTAATTATTAGAAATTAGGACATTTTTGTACAAATTTGTAGAAATTGAAAAAAATATGTATTACTGTAAAGTTTTCTCCAGTATTCTGCATTGGTTTGACTAAAAACTAAGAATTTTTTCCCCTTACTACCCTTCTCACTCCCCTGGGGATATTTTAAGTTTTTAATGATATATAAGGATTGGTATTCATGATTTCACTCTATTTGATACATCATTTGATCTTCATTTCAATAATATAATTTTAAACATCAGTAGTTTTGTGGAAAAGCAGCTAAAGTTTAGTAGTATGTCAAAGAGAACCAAGTCAGGTGGCAAAGTAGATAGAATCCTGGACTTGACATCAGGAAAACCTGACTACCTCAAACACCTACCAACTGTATGTAACCCTAAGAAAGTCTTAGTCTCTCTGCACCTCAGTAAAAAGTGGCTAATAATAACATTTTATCTCATAGGGTTGTTCTGAGAATCAAATAAGACAACATGTAGAGAGCTTTGTAAACGTTAAGAAGCAGCATAAATGCAAGTTACTATTACATCTTTTGTGTAATTCTTTAGACATTACAATTTAGAATTAGAATTTTAATTTCATCTGAAAATATTTCATGTAAAGATTTAATAAATATTTAATTAGTCTGGCTATCTGAATTATTCTTGTGCTTCATGTGCCAATTTATAAAATATCATGGAGAGAACATTGAATGACTGATTTTTATTTTCAGCACTTCAGTAGTCAGCTGACTGGCCCTGTCTTTAGGTCTCACTCTTTCTAAAATGAAAGGGGTTGTGGAAAAGGATTTTCAAGATCCCTTCTACTTCTTTGATTCTGTGTGTACTTTGGGGTGGGTTGTGAAGGTAGGAATGGTTACTATGACTCATTTATATTTTTGAGAAAACATTGTCTTAATTTCCTGAAACCATCCTCTTTATAAAATTTTACATTTAAAGGGCTTTCATAGTATTATCTCATTTGGTTCTTATGAAAAGCTCTATAATATAGGCAGGCCAGATATTTTAATTCCCATTTTATAGATAAGGAAATTGAGATTCAGTAATTGATTAAATTAAAGTCATTCAACAGACATTTATCATTTGCAAACTATGAGTTAGGTGATGATTTATAGAGAAAAATGAAGCACTCCTTGCCCTTAAATTGATTATATTCTGTTGGGTGGGTTGGAGGAACAACATACAAAATGCAAAGTCATTTTTGGAAGGAGGCACTAACATTTAGGGCTGGGGAGAATCAGGAAAAGCTTCACAAAGGTACGCCTTATTTGAGCTGAGTTTTGAAGGAAATTTGGGATTCTGAGAATGACACATGGATTTCAAGGATGAGGGGCGGCGTGCCTGTCCAAATGTACAGAGATGGAAACTGGCATGATATATGTTTGGTACAGTAAGAAAGACAGTTCATCTAAATTGCAGGAGTAAAGGGGAGTAATGTAAGCTTGCAAAGGTAGGTTCTAGCCAGGTTATAAAAGGCTTTAGGTACTAAATGGATAATGGATCCTAGATCTGTAAAATAAGAGTGGTAACACATCTATTTCACAGAGTTGTTGTGGGTTAAAGGCTTTGTAGACTTTAAAATGAGTTATTACTGTGACTTAAGTCAGAGAACCTAAATTAAAACTTTCATGTAGAAAATAGTTTCTACTGATTTTTGGCTTTAATTTAGAAATTTACTATTATAAAGAGATTAAAAACTCATTTAGTTTCAGATATTTATCAGTGTTAAGCTAAAAATATTAATTGTGCTAAACTAATAGATTGAGAGAAAATAAAACTTTAAATTTTTACATGGACAACTATGAATCATGATTTCTGTTTTTAAAAAGTTACAATAGCAACATTGATAGTTCAAACAAATATTTATTGAGTGTTTACCTTGTGCAAGAGGTCATCAGAGCCATAAAGAGGAATGTGGTGGAGGCTGTTTTCCCATAGAGCTTCTATTCTAGTAGAAAACACATAATTTCATTGCATGAAGCCTTTTCTGATTGTCCTCCTAGCCAGAAGATTAACTATCATAAGCAGATGTCAAATTACATTTATAGGGATAAAAAAAAATAGTAATTGACTGAAAAGAAAGATTCCTTTTGATATGGAAGCTTCTTATGTTATGTGGCTTATGGCCTGGGATTTCAAGGATGGATAGGAATTTGACTTGCAGAGATAAAAATAAGAATATTCCAGGCAGAGGGAATATCATGAGCAAAAAAAATTCTGAATTTTGCTCTCTCTAGTGAGAGTATTCCAGCCACTAGGTGAAATTGTAGTGACATCTTTACCACATGATTTCAAACTAACATAGTTTAACAAATATTCTATAGAGGATCTATCCAATGTATGGGGGATCCGCTTATATTTTAATGTTTTTCATTTTTCATAGCTTGGAAATTGAGCATTGGATATTGTGACCTATTAAAAATTACATTTTTTTTAAACCCTCACCTTCCATCTTGGAGTCAATACTGTGTATTGGCTCCAAGGCGGAAGAGTGGTAAGGGTAGGCAATGGGGGTCAAGTGACTTGCCCAGGGTCACACAGCAGGGAAGTGTCTGAGGTCAGACTTGAACCTAGGACCTCCTGGCTCTAGGCCTGGCTCTCAATCCACTGAGCTACCCAGCTGCCCCCCAAATTACATTTTTATGGATCTTTGTTATGTCCAAACAATGGCGGGTTACAGTTTTGTTTGTGGAAATGCTCCAATTTCAGTATATTTTTTGTTGAATTCTCAACACAAGAATATTTTGGGAAGGATTTGTATTTGTTATGAGGGGACTTCATGTTTCTTGGCAAGTTTCTGATCTATAATACCAAATTTACTAGGTGCTAAATTTCAAATCTACAAATGATATTTGGCATGGTTTCTACTATTTTGGGGAGAATAATCTTCAGTAACGTTTAAGTCAGAGCTTCTCTAATTTTTGGTGGGCAGAATATGGCAGGCCTTTATTCTCTTTCATCTTGAATATTATATATCTCAATGCAGTTTAGAAATTATTTAAAAATATTAATATTTTTGGCTATTTGGTCACATTCTTTTTTTTTTTTAAACCCTTACCTTTCATCTTGGAGTCAATACTGTGTATTGGCTCCAAGGCAGAAGAGTGATAAGGGCTAGGCAATGGGGGTCAAGTGACTTGTTCAGGGTCACACAGCTGGGAAGTGTCTGTGGCCAGATTTGAAACTAGGACATCCCGTCTCTAGGTCTCTCAATCCACTGAGCCACCCAGCTGCCCCCTCGGTCACATTCTTGACTCATTTTGAGCTTATAGTCTAATGCAACCCACCATATCTGCTGCATAAGAACTGTTGAGTAATAATGTCTTCTCCATCTAGTATTTATGAAGTAGATTTTTTGAAACAAAATTTTACCCTGTATATATCTCAAAATTTATATGCCATAGAGAGTGGTTTCAGAGAAAGAATAGCAACTACCACTCCTAAAAATTCATAGAAAATTAAAACTAGGAGAGGATCCAGAAGTAAAACCATGGTCTCATGTTTGTATTCACAAATGTCCAAAGTTTAACAGGCCACAAACAAGGTGAACTAGGGGTCCTAACAAAGGAGGAGACTTGATAGGATAAAATGCATGATTGGAACCTGGCTCTGGATGTGTATACTTTATTCAAAAGAAACAAGATGGGGGTTGGGATAGCTTTGTATATTAAGAAAAGATGGAAAGGAGGAGGGTGTAGAAGTGGTGCAAATATATAATCCTTGAAGAGATTTGAGATTTTCAGACATCTTGTCCTGGAGTACTGAACTGCTGTGGGGATTAGCAGACGATGTCCTTATTAAATACTGCACTAATGTAGTAAGCACTAGGAAATGATGGGTGTTGTCAGAAAATGGACAGATTCGATTAAGGAACTATGATTGGTTCCTGTGATGTGGGAGAGCTAGTGGGTGGAAGAAATTGCTTATTAAGGCAAGACCAAGGCACTGCTCAATCTAGTGCACGCTCTCTCTCTCTCTCTCTCTCTCTCTCTCTCTCTCTCTCTCTCTCTCTCTCTCTCTCTCTCTCCATCTCCTGGCTGAAGGGAGCTTGGAACTTAAAGGAACCCTATGTTGGTGGTGAGTTTCAATCCATCAAACAGCAAATAGGGTATTAAGCTAAGCAATTCTTTACCTCTTTCCTACATTTCCTTCTCTTTACTCTCATTTCTTTGTTATAATAAAGCTACTACAGCTACTAGTAGCCTCATAATTTAATTTTAACTATTAATGGCACAATAATATTCTGTTACATTCATATACCATAATTTGTTTAACCTTCCGCCTTAGAATCAATGCTGTCTATTGGTTCCAAGGCAGAGGAGAGGTAAGGGCTGGGCAATGGGGGTCAAGTGACTTGCCCAGGGTCACACAACTAGGAAGTGGCTGAGGTCAGATTTGAACCTAGGACCTTCCATCTCTAGGCCCGGCTCTCAGTCCATGGAAGCCACCTAGCTGCTGCCCAACTCCTGTAAAATTTTTTTGTACACACACGTCTTTTTTTCTTCAATCTTCTTTGGGGATGGGAATAGTGGTAGTATAGTGAGGTTAAAGGATGTGCTCAGCTTAATAACTTTTTGGACATAGTTAAAATTTGTTTTCTATAGTACCTGGATCAAATATTAATTATTTCTTTTGCCATATTTTCTAGCCCTATGAATATGAGTTGAAACCTCAAAGTTGATTTAATGTATATTTCTCTATTTGTGATTGAGACTATTTTCATATGTTTATTGATTGGATTCCTTCATATCCTTTGGCAATTTATTAGGGAATAGAGCCAGGAATTCTTAAATTAATTCTCCTGACTTGTTTTCCAGTTCAATTTTTTAAAATATCATATATATTTTCTTTTATTTTTAAAATCTTGATTTTATTTTAATATTAATGTCTGATGCATTCACTGAGTTCTGTTTGGTTCATTTTAATTTAATTACTTGGCTAAAGTTTGCCACTTTGTCTTCTAAGCTACTTACTCTCCTATTCTTCAGCAGGTTTTATTTCATTTTTCTTATATTGCTTTATTTTTAGGATCCCTTACAGAAAACCCATCCCTTTGAATCTCTGCCTGTAGTTATAGTTAGATTTGCATTAATTTTTGATACTTCTGATTTGGGACTGTGTGCCAAGTTACAATTCTACCCCCTGCTGGGCCTTTTGGTTGTGGTAATTGGCCTTCTTCCCTTAAGTTACCATTCTGACCTCCCCTTCTTGGGGTCTGGCTCCTTTGAAGTTGAGGAAATGATTCTTCAGCACCCTCTCTGACCTCTCAGAAACAGAATTCGAGACCCAAAGCCTGGATTTCCCTTGTCTGCTTAGTCACTTGGTGCTGAGATGATTGACATCACCCTGGCTCACTCTTTCAGCTTCTCAAAGCTTCTGAAGTCCCTGCCTTTGGGCTTTCTTCCAACTCTGGGGTTTTCTCAGAGGAGTTCTCTACTCTTGTAGCCTTCAGACCCAAGTTCTTGAGCACCTACCTTCTATTTTATTCTTTACTACATACCCCATACAAAAAAAATTACTGCTATAAACACTTTTGTACATATATAGAACTTTTCCCTTTGTTTTTGACCTGAGGGATATTGATGAAACTATATATTTAGAGCAGGTACCATTGAGTCATAGTGGTATCCACTAGGTCAAAGAGAATGTACATTTTCATGACTTATACTATCATTCCAAATTTTTTCCATTTTGCAGAAACGCATTACTATTTCTGGTTTCCTACAGTTTTACGAATACCTTTTTATATTTTTTTGTTGTTTGTCTCTTTTTTGTCTTTTGTCATCTTTTACAATCTGTTGGGTGTGTAGTGAACTATGAAAGCTGTTTCGATTTGTATTTCTCTTATTAGTGATCTTGAATTTTCTTCATATGATTGATAGCTTATAATTCAATTTTTTTAAATATGTTAAACCATTTATCACTGGGGAATGACTCTTGTTCTTTTTTATTAATTTTCTATAATTTGATTATTAGGCCTTTATCAGAAATAATGGCTATACTTTTTTTTATGAGTTAACGGATTCTCTTCTAATTTTAGGTTGCAATTGCTCATTTGAAACCATTTAAATTTTATGTAATCAGAATTGTCCATTTTATATTCTATGATCACTTCTCATTAGTTTAGCTAAGAATTTTTCCTTCATGGTTGTTCAAGGCTATTCTTTCAATTCTCCCCAACCATTTTTATGTTGTAAACTTTTTATATTTAGATGTAATATGTCTCTATTTGTAGTTACTGTATTGTGTGTGGCAAATGTGTTTGGAACATATATAATAAAATACAAAATGGGATCTCTCTCTATGCCTAATTTCTGCCAAATAACTTTCTAGTTTCTTCCCCCACTATTTGATGTCATTATTTCTTGATCATTAATTTAGTAGTTTGATTGCTTCTGAGGGAAGTGCCACTTTATGTATTAGGTAGGAATAATTAAAAAATTATTACACAGATTATACAGATTGAGTCTTTTGAAAAAAAAAAGATTAAAATAAATTGATTTTGGTTTAAAAACAGATCATTAAAGGAAAACTAGGGATGTTTGCTTTAGATTTCTTATCTTTTGCTACTATTATCAGAGGTGACTACTACTCTTTAACAAAATATCCGAGTAAATTTATACACAAAATAAAGAGCTAGATTATTAGAGTTGGTATAATAAAAGACATTCAATTGAATTTTGCCTCTGTGTGTGTGTGACCTTGGACAAGTCAAGCCTTTTGTATCTCAGATTTCCCTTCTTTAAAATAAAGATAAAATAAGGACCTCTAAGATCCCCTTTTAAACTATGATTGAATAACTCTAGGCTCAGCTATATTAGGTAGGGGCAGCTAGGTGGTAGAGTGGTTAGAGTACTAGGACTTGAAGACTCAAATTTGTGAGTTCACATCTGGCCTCAAACATTTACTAGTTATATGACCTTGGGCAAGTCACGCAACCCTATTTCCTCAGTTTCCTCATCTGTAAAATGAGCTGGAGAAGGAAATGGCAAACTGCTCCACTGCCTTTAACAAGAAAACCCCAAATGGATTCATGAAGAGTCAGACATGATTGGGCAAAAATGTGCTAGGCAATATGCCAGGTACTGGGGTTATAAAGACAAAGAATGAAGCAATATTTATCCTTCAGGAACATATGTTTCATGGATTAGAAATTACTTTTGTCTTGAATCCCTTATTTCCATGGTACAATTTAGTAAATACATATTTTAGAGAAATGTTATTTGCTATTCATGAATATAAGTGAAATTTCAAATCACCTTTTCTGGTTTCTAATTAAGATTTACTTTTCAATTACAGATTCAGTACCTCAAGACAAACACTTATGTGGATTCCAGATTCATTTTTTTCCAGGTATTTCACACTTATATGTTGAATATAATCATTTTTAGAATTTTAATTGTTTGCCAGAGTAATAAAAGAAAACTTTTCTTATTCAAGAAGAGTCTTTTATTTTTCTTAGATTTTCATAATGGAATGTTAAGTGCTTTGATCATAGACAATATATTCTGAGTACAGGCTGTAGCTCATCAGCGTTTGGTTTAGAGTCTCACTTGTAAGAAAGCGGGTCAATATTTTAATATATCACTAAACCCAAAAAATACAGTTAAAGCATTTGAGTTGGGAAAGACCTTATATGTTATTTAGATTAGCCTACTTATTTTATATAAATACGGAAAGTAAGACTCAGGGACTTGCAAGTGACTTGTCCAAAATCACATTTGTGTGTGAGATGATCATTTAACTTTTTTTCTTTTTAAACCCTTACCTTCTGTCTTGGAGTCAATACTGTGTATTGGCTCCAAAGCAGAAGAGTGGTAAGGGTAGGCAATGGGGGTCAAGTGACTTGCCCAGGGTCACACAGCTGGGAACTGTCTGAGGCCAGATTTGAACCTAGGACCTCCTGTCTCTAGGCCTGGCTCTCAATCCACTGAGCTACCCAGCTGCCCCTGATCATTTAACTTTTTGAAGGATTTTTATTTATAAGAAAAGACTTTTTGAAGGTGGCTATATATATATATTATATAATTGTCATAACAGGAAAAGACCTATTTAACACATTGTAGCTAGAATGAACTAATTTTCCAGGTACTTAAAATAAGTACTTAAAATAATTTACTGAACCCTGGGTTCTTACTCTGGACTTTATTCATAAAGCATTGCTTATAAAAACCGAACTTCATTTCAAGGTGGAAAGTCAAATAAATACCTTTATAATTAAAGGACAATTAGTTTCATTTAAGCAGTAAAATACACAACTGAAATGCTTTTGGAGACCTGAAATTAACCATGACTTTGAATTTTTTTTTAGGTTGATTTTATTCAGTTACTCCATAAGTATGTTACCTTTGTATAATAATGAAATAGTATATTCAGGATATTCCAGATGTCTTGGTGCATTTTTATGTTATTCAAACTTTAATAGCCTAAAACTACAATAGATAGGCAGAGATCCCCCCTGATAGCTACCAAATTGCCCACTTAAAAACTATGAGATAACACCTCAGAATGGATTTTGGAGCAATATAATCCACAAAAAGTTAGAGGTCAAAATAATTTTTCAGTCCAAAACAACTTAGAAAGCCAGCATGAAAGATCTACTTTACATAGGCAAGAGTGGAGTACAAAGCAGCATAACTAAGCAGGCTCCAAGGCAGCAGTAGAAAGACCATAGAGGTGTAACTGAATCAGTGGCAAAAGCTTTTAAAGCTCTCAGCCACAAATGGTAAGAGGGGTTGTACAAATACCCAGAACATTACAGGGGTCCCTTTGCTGACTCTGGGTGCAAGACTCTTGTTGCATTGCCCACACACAGATCCAGGTAGCAGTTCTGAGGTGAGGCTGCTGGTTAAGGGGGAGCACCAGCACATACCAGCACTTGTGGCCACAGCACAGCAGGGGGGAACATGGTCACAGTTCCAAGGGAGAAAAAGAGTACTTTTGGTTGTTCACAGACAAGGGCACAGACTGAGACAGTATTAAACACATCTCTTCTTATCATACCACCTTTGAAGAACTGAAAGCAGCTAGATCTCAAGGGTTAGCTCTGAAGGTAGCTACACAAAGAACCTGAAGCTTGGAACAGTGCTCCATTCACCACAGTTACAAAGCCCAAGTTTAACAGTTTTTTAAATTAAAAGAAAAAGGCTGGAAAATGATCAAACAACAAAGAAAGAAACGCAACACAGAAAGTTATTTTGGTGACCGGGAAGACCAAAACAAAAACTCAGAAGAAGACAACAAAGTCAATGCTGCTGTATCCAAAGACTCCAAGAAAAAATATGAGTTGCTCTCAAGCTCAAAAAAATTAATGCAGGAGCTCAAAAAGGATTTTTAAAAATCAGATAAAATAGGTAGAAGAAAAATTGGGAAAAGAAATGAGATCGAAATAGGAAAGTCATGAAATGAGAGTCAACAGCTTGATAAAAGAGGTACCAAAAATACTGCTTAAAATAAAAAGAAATTGCCTAAAAAAAACAGAATAGGCCAGTTGGTAAAAGAGGCACAAAAATCCAATGAAGAGAAGAAATGCTTCAAAAACAGAATTGGCCAAATGAAAAAGATATGCAAAAAAATGCTGAAGTCAAGAACTTTTTAAAAGGCAGAATTGACTATATAGAAAAAGAGGTACAAAAATTCACTGAAGAAAAGAACTTTAATAAGTATAATTGACCAAATGGAAAAGGACAAAACAAAAGCTCACTCAAGATATTCATGCCTTAAAAATTAGAATTAGAATTAGGCAAGTGGAAGCTAATGACTCCATGAGACATCAGGAAACAACCAAAGTCAAAAGAATGAAAAATTACAAGAAAATGTAAAATATCTTATTGAAAAAAACAACTGGAAACAAAAAGAAAAGAAAAATGACCTGGAAAATAAATTCAGGAAAGATAATCTAAGAATTATTGGACTACCTGAAAGCCATGAACAAAAAAAGAGCTTGCACAACGTCTTTCAAGACATTATTAAGGAAAACTGTTTTGATATTCTAGAACCAGAGGGTGAAATAGAAGTTGAAAGAATTTATCAATTATCCCCTAAAAGAGATCCCTGAAGGATCTCAGGAATATTATAACCAGATTCTAGAACTCCCAGGTTAAGGAGAAAATATTTCAGGCAGCCAAAAAAGAAACACTTTTAATATCATGGACCCACAGTCAGAATAATACAAGATTTAGAAGCTGCTACATTCAAGAATCAGAAGACTTGGAATGTGATATTCCAGAGGACAAAACTGAGCAAAATCCTGCAGAGGGAAAAAAATTGAATTGAATGAAATAGAGAACTTTCAAACATTACTAATGAAAAGATCAGAGCTGAATGGAAAATTTGACTCTCGAATATAACTTAAGAGAAGCATAAAAAGGTAAAGAGGAAAGAAATCAAAAGACAATAAGGTTAAAATGTTTACATCCCTATATAGGAAGATGATTCTCCTATGGGAAGATGATGAAACTCTTAAGAACTTTATCATTGTTAGAGCAGTTAGAAAGACTATGCATAGACAGAAGACAAGGGTGTGAGTTGGATATGATGGTGTGATATAAAAAACAAAATGAAATTAAGGTACAAGAAAGAGGAATGCATTGGAAGGAGGGGGAAGGGAAAAATAGAATGGAGTTAATTGTTGCACATGAAAGAGCTTTTACAGTGAAGGGGAAGATGGGAGTGGAGAGGAGCACGCCAACCTTACTCTCATTATAACTGACTCAATGAGAGGAGAACATACACAATCAGTTGGTCAATCTGTCTTACCCTACAGGAAAGTAGGAGGGGAAGAAGATAAGGGGAATGGGGCTGATAGAAAACAGGGCAAATTGGGAGAGGTGATGGTCAGAAACTAAATTGGGGGAAATAGGATGGAGAGTAATACACAGTTAATCATAGAGCTGTAAATTTTTTTTACAAATCTCTAATAAAGACCTTATTTCTTATATGCCTAGAGAAATGAATCAAATATATAAGAATACATCATTTTTCAAATGGATAAATGGTCAAAGGATATGAACAGACAGTTCTAAGACAAAGTAATTAAAGCTCTCTATAGTCATGCAAAAAATGCTCTAAATCACGATTAATTTGTGAAATGGAAATTAAAACAACTTAGGTACCACCCCATACCTGTCATATGTGCTATTATGACAGAAAAGGAAAATGACAAAACTTGGAAGGGATATGGGAAAATTGAGACACTAAGGAGGAAAAAGGCGTTTGGGCAGTCCCTTGTTCTTGATTTGTTACTTTTTGTCACGTGCGGGTAACTGATCTTCCCCTCCCCACTAAGTTTTGGGGGTCACATTATTTCTGATGGCTAGAGTCTGACAATGATTGAGGATGAGCTAATTCCATTCACACAATACTCTATTGGGGTATTTGTGAACTGATTCAGTTATACTGGAGAGCAATTTGGATCTATGCTTGCAGGGCTATAAAACAGTATATTTTGACCCAGCAATACTGTTACTAGGTTTGTACCTCAAAACTAAAAAAACAAAAAGGGGAAGGACCTAGTGTACAAAAACTAAAGCTGTTTTTTTTTTTTTTGTAGGGACAAAGAATTGGAATGTTAGGGGATGTTGATCAATTGGGGAATGACTGAATGTTATAGAATGAGTGTTATAAAATACTATTGTACTGTAAGAAATGAAGAGCAAAAGGAATTCAGAAAAACCTGGAAAGACAAAACTGAAACAAAGTGAAATACAGAACTAGAAAAACATTGTACACACTGACAGGAATATTGTATAGTAAACAACTCTGAATAATTCAGCAATTCTTAGCAATACAATGATCCAGAACAATCACAAAAGGCTCAAGATAAAAAAATATACCATCTGCTTCCAGAGAAAGAGCTAATGGGGTCTGAATCCAGAAAAAAACAACTTTTTTCAATTTAACGTTTTTTGATTCAAGTTTCCTTCCACAGGAAGATTAACATGGAAAAATATTTTATATGATTGCACATGTAAAATTTATATGAGATTGCTTACCATCTCAGTGAGAGTTGGGGGCTGGAAGGTGAGGAAGGAGAGAGAGAATTCGAGATTCATTCTTTGAAAAATGTTTTTACTTGTAATTAGGGAAAAATTAAATTGAAAAAATTACCCTAAGACTTTGGAATAATATGTATGCATGTGTGTGACATGTGTTTATATATTTACATATAAATACACATACATTTAAAATTAATGCATATACACAGAAATACATATGTGTATATGTAACTACAACCTAATGTTTATACTTTCTAGCCTGCTGAGTGGAAGAATTTCAACACTTCGAGATGAAACTGGTGCTGTGAGTATAATACTTTGATTAAGCATGTTTCTAAATTAAAATGTAATTTTATACCCACTATTTATAGGTTCATAAAATTTAAAAAAAAATTTTTATAAAAATATAATGTAGATATCTAATTTTTCTCCTAGATTTTGTTGTTTTCCAGTTATTAATAAACTTCAGCTTTTCACCCAGGAGAATGAAATTATAGTTGTCAGAAACTAATTTATAGTTGCAATTATATTACTTATTACATTGGTGTATAATAAAATTGATATGATTGTTCTATGCTTTATTCTGTTGCTTTACTTGGTATATGAGCTTAATCAATGCCATTTTTAGAGGAGTTAGCTTTTTAAAAGCATGTATCCCTAATACCAGTGAAATCATGGTCTAACTCATTATCGTAAGGATAACTTTACTCTGTGATTTTATTGATCTGATATGCAAATTCTTGATGCCTTTGTGACTTTAATTTATCCTCAGTAGATTCTCCATTGGGCTTACCCAGTGCTTTGGAGATTTTCTTCCAGTTATCTTTACATTGTGTAATTGGCAGGACAGCACTTAAGGTTATTTATCAATTATTCTTTGCTCCTTATGTATTACTGACTCACTTTTTTCCTGTCATACATTTCTTTGATGATATCTTTTACTTCACCATCTCCCCAATCCCTATAATGTAATTTCTAGTTGTAATATTCTACAGCCTCTCAGGATGTTGAGTTGAAATCTTCCCTTCTATGACTTTCCTCCATTATTCCTAGTTTTGCCCTCTGTAGCCAAGTAGAATAAGTTTTATTCTTTTTGAGTGTGATATACAGACCTTCAAATAAATTAAGACAATTTTGCTCTCTCCTCTAAACTATTTCACTTTGTTTTAGCCAATCTTAACATGTTATGATTGTGAGGTTGCTTACCCTCCATGGAACATTTTGTAACATAGCAATATCTAAAATGGGTTGCCCAGATCTGAATGCAGAATTTTAGATTTAGTCTGATCAGGAAAGAGTTCAGTAGGAGTAAAATTTTCTTCTGAAATTTTGGCTACTCTATTGTTGATTTTTTGAGCTTACAATTTACTAAAAGTTTTAAAAACTTTTTTAGACAAACTGCTCTATAACTACATCCTTGTATTTGTGAAGTTGACTTTCTGAATTGAAGTGTAAGACTTTGCATTTATCTTCATTTTATTAGATACGTACAGCCAATTGTTCTCCTACTTGCCTCTTCAAGCACAGATTCTTTTTTTAAAGTTTATTTATTTACTCATTCATTCGTTCGTTTGTTCGTTTATTTATTTGGGAATATTTTTCCATGGTTACATGATTCATGTTCCTTCTCTCCTGTCTAATAGCCAATGAGCAATTCCACTGGGTTTTTTACATGTGTCATTGATCAAGACCTATTTCCATATTATTAATTTTTTTTTTTTGCACCAGAGTCTACATCCCCAGTCATTTTCCCATCAAACCATGTGATTAAGTAAATGTTTTTCTTCTGTGTTTCTACTCCTACAGTTCTTTCTCTGGATGTGGGTAGAGTTCTTTTTCTACAGCTCTACTAGTAACCCAGTAAATTAGTCAAAAGGTGAAATTAGGTTAGTCTAGCATGAGCAGTTCTTTGTGATCACCATTTCTTTGTCTAAATGATAAAAAAAAATCAGTCCTTTTATAATATAGGACTTGCTTTGATTATGTGTGCTGAAATTAGAATAATTCAGAAATGATAAATTTGAAGAATTCAGAGAACAGCAAAGCTAGGAAAAATATATATGTAATGCATGAGTACAATATTATAAAAGCAGACAACATTAAAAGGAAACAACATTGAAAAATTCTAAAGACCACGCTTGGTCTGGGATAACAGTTAAGAAATTGTATTTGCTTTTCTTCATTGCACAAGGGAAGAGACTACATATGTATAATATCATGCATGTGCTGTCACACATGGCTCATGGATTGGTTATTTTGCTCAATTGTTTTCTTTCCTTTTCTGTTTTAATTTTTGTTATAAGGAAAAGGCTTGCTAGGTGGAGGGGAGAAATATATCTGGAAATAAATGTGATATTAAAAATGCATGTTTATCAAGCCTGCAGTTTGCAAAGTCCACTATTACTTTATTAGAATATCAAAGCTTTTGCCATTCTCCAGCCCCGTACCATCTTTTCTGATCTTTGTGATATTTTGCAATTCAAGAACAGTGGTTCAGTAATAACCAGGATGTCTGGCTTTAAATATGACTTGAATTTATCAAAGGCAACTAGGTTTCTGCTACTATCTCTTCTTAATTATATTAAGTTTCTACTCCTTGTTAGTGTTTTTTGTTTGTGTGTTTGTTTTTTAGTTCAAAGAGCAGAGAACATAAGCAAAAGAAGAATTAAATCTGTCTTCTTTCTGAAGTCTATTATCACATCACACAGTTATTGTGAGATTTACATAAGATGATGTCTATGAAGCACTTTTCTGATTTCAGAGTGCTGTGGCAGCAACAGCTATCATGATCCTCTACATCCAAAGTCTCGAAATCACAATCTTCTGTAGACTTTATCTTCTTAATCAAGTTTCCTTTCCAAGTGTTCCTTTCTCTTTTAAAGACCACGATTCATTAGCATCAGTGAAAAACACCATCTTCCTCTTTAAGATCTATACTTTCTTGCCCAAGATTTTTTAAAAACTCTTATATTTTTAGAATCAATACTGTTTATTCATTTGAAGGCAAAAGAGCAGTGATGGCTGGTCAAATAGGGTTAAGTGACTTGCCCAGGGTCACACAACTAGGAAGTATCTGAGGGTAGATTTGAACCTAGGACTTCCCATATTTAGACCTGGCTCTCCATCCACTGAGGCACTTAGCTGCCCACAGGACTTAATATTTTTGACAGTGATTTTTAGATTTCATCTGGCAATATCAGTTAACCCGAAATGAAAGTCATTTCCCATTCAGCTACTCTCCTACTTCATAATCTCTCATCACTGCAAGATGAAATTAACTCTGAATCTTTTTTTTTTTAACCCTTAAGTTCCATCTTAGAAGCAATACTGAATATTGGTTCTAAGGCAGAAGAGGGCTAGGCAGTGGGGGTTAATTGACTTGCCCAGGGTCACACAGCTAGGAAGTATCTGAGGCTAGATTTGAACCCAGAACCTCCCATCTCTGGGTCTGACTCTCAATCCACTCAGTTACCCAGCTGCCCCCATCTTAAGCCTCAGTACTCTCTTCCTATTGGGCCCCTGCTTCCTCTATTTGAAAAGGAGTGTGGACATTAGAGAATTCCTTCCAGATCTTCCACTGTTTAAAGAGGATGCCCAGGGTACTCGCCTTATAATTTTCTACCTAGCAGCTCTCTTGGAATTCAAGATCTCTAGAAACTCATCATCCTGTAATATGAAGCAATCTTATTTAAAAAAACCATATTCCTCTTAAGATGATTTCTCACCCTGGCTTCAGAACTCTACAGTGCTTCTGCACCTGACTCCTTTACTTTTCAGATTTTTTTTTTTTTATGTGTTCTTTCTCTACTAGATTGTGAACTCTTTGGGGGGCAGGGACTATGTTTTTCTTTGTGTCCCCAGCACTTAGCAACAGTTTTTATTGACTCTTACTCTGAATCATCTGAAGTAGGTAGTAATATGTAACTTTAACAGGTCTTTGGAGGTTCTCTTGACACCTTCTGGATGTCAGTTTTGGAAATAAAGCAGTTTTATTTGTTAGGTTAAAAAAAAAAAAAAAAAGATTCCCAATGGAAGTCACCTACTGAAGTTCATGTTTTCTCTAGACCTTATTTCTTTGTGGCAGGTTTTTTCCCAGGCCGAACTGTAGACTTTCTATACCATTTCCCCAGAAATCTCTTAATTCTGGAAACCCACTTCAGCTCTAGAATTCTATATGTTGAAAATACTATCCACCTCTTCAGTCTTTCATGTTTGAATTGTTTCTTAAAACCTTCATTTCTATAGGGTGCCTAGGTCAACCATGTTTTTATTCCTCTTTAAACTGCATTTAACTTTCTTTACTTCATTTTCCCCATTCATTTCAGCTTCTTTTTATGTGTTATCTTCCCTTCTTAGAATGTAAGCACTTCAAAGACAAGAACTGTATTTTCTTTTGCTTCTATTTGTGTTTCTAGGTTTAGTACAGTGCCAGATACATATAAACACATAATAAATGCTTGTTGACTCTACTAAGGACATCATCATCCTTCTAGTCACCTGGGTTTCACAGCTCTGCTGTTATCCTTGACTCCTCTTACCCCACTTAATTGCCAGATCTTGTCATTTCTAGCTCCATAACATATTTGCATCTGTCTTTTCTCTATCTGTACAACCTTCACCCTAAGTTCATGTCATCGTGATCTTTCACATTTTGTTCAGTCTCTGTAACTCTATTTGGGCTTTTTTTTTTTAACCTTAACCTTCCATCTTGGAATCAGTACTGTGTAGTGGTTCCAAGGAAGAAGAGTGGTAAGGGCAAGGAAATGGGGGTCAAGTGACTTGCCCAAGGTCACACAGCTGGGAAGTATCTATGGCCAGATTTGAACCTAGGACCTCCTGTCTTTAGGCTTAGTTCTCCATCTACTGAGCTACCCAGCTGCCCCCTATTTGGGATTTTCTTGAAAAAGATACTGAAGTGGTTTGTCTATTCCTTCTCCATCTCATTTTACAGACAAGGAAACTGAGGCAGAGTTCAGTGACTTGCCCAGGATAATGTAAGTGTCTGAGGCTAGTTCTGAACTCATGAAAATCCTTATTCCAAGTATAGTGCTCTGTCCATGGTGCTACTTAGCCACCCTGCCTTTCACATAGACTGTTACAAATAGTCTTCTCTTCTGTCTCCTGCAGTAAGTCTTTTCACCTGCCAAAGTGATTAACCCAATAAATTCCAATGGTTTCCTGTTACTATTAGGATCAAATATAAACTCTTCTGTTTGGAATTTAATTGTCCCCTGCTACTGTCTTTTCTCCTATCCACACATTCTGCTGAACAGAGATGAAGAAAATCAAACTGCTGACTAGGACCACTGCACGTTTGAAGTTATATGGCCTCAGTTGGATCCTCACTGCTGCCAGGCAAATGTTTTATTCTTCACTAATTAGCTCACTATCACATTCATCAAAGCAGCTCTTATAAACTTTTTTTTATCCCTTTTCAAACCTACCGAAGATCTTCCTTTCTGCCACCCTGTTAGCTGAGAACCTTGCCTCATAATTTACTGAAAAAAATTGTGTTGAGGTGGTCCTCCTTGTAAAGGCCAACCCCTATACATACACTAGTGATCCCATTCCATCCTATCTAACCTAGTAAATTATCCTTTCTATTCTTTCTCTTATTTATCTTTAATCTCTTCATGTCTAGTGGTATTTCCACCTTCAAAAAAACCCTCATTTTATTCATCCATCCTAACTATTGCCACATATGTCTCCAGCCTCTTATGGCTAAAATCCTAGAGGAGGATATCTATGTTATTGTGGTACCACTTTTTTTCATCACACAGTCTTCCAAACTTCACAATCAGGTTTTTGATCCCATCATTCAACCAAAATAGCTCTTTCTAAAATTACTAGTGGTCTCTAAATTGCTTCATTTTAAAATATTATTTTTTATTTATTTAAAACATTTTTTAACAACTGAATTCCAAATTCTCTAACTCCTTCCCCACTAAGAATGCAAGCAAAATTATATCAATTATATCTATAAAACCATGCAAAACATATTTCTATATTAGCCGTATTGCCAAAAAAAGGAGAGAAAGTTATACATCAGTTTGTATTCAAGACTCCATCAGTTCTTTCTCTAGAGGTGGACAATACTTTTTCATCATTAGTCCTTTGGCATTATCTTGGATTATCGTATTGAACTGAATAACCAAGTCTTTCACGGTTGATCGCCATTGTGGTATTGCTATTGCTGTGTACAATGACCTCTTGGTTCTTCTCACTTCTCTTTGCATCAGTTCTTCTAGATCTTCCCCCTTTTTTCTGAAACCACCCCCTTGTCATTTCTTATAATAGTACTCCATCAAAATCATATATTTTGGGGGCAGCTAGGTAGCTCAGTGGATTGAGATTCAGGCCTAGAGATTGGAGGTCCTAGGTTCAAATCCGGCCTCAGACACTTCCCAGCAGTGTGACCCTGGGCAAGTCACTTGACCCCCATTGCCCACCCTTACCACTCTTCCAATGAGCCAATACACAGAAGTTAAGGATTTAAAAAAAATCATATATTACTTGTTCAGTCATTCCCCAATCTTTTCAGTTTCAAATTCTTTACCACCACTAAAAGCTGTTATAAATATTTTTGTACATATGAGTTTTTTTCCTTTGATATCTTTGGAGTGTAGACTTAGTAGTGGTGCTGGGTCAAAGGGTATGCACAGTTTTATAGGCCTTTGGGCATAGTTCCAAGTTGTTCTCAAGAATAATTAGATTAGTTCCTAAGGTCCACCAAGAGTTTATTAATGTACCTATTTTCCTTCGACTCCTCCAGCATTTGTCATTTATGAAAGGTATAAGGTGGTACATTTGCATTTTCCTAATCAATAGTGCTTTATTTCATAACTATAAACTGGATTACTTCTAAAATCTGCCTATTCAAATTCTTTGCCTATTTATCAATTGGGGAATAGTTCTTATTTTTACAAATTTGACAGTGTCCTATATATTTGACAAATGAAGCCTTTATCAGAGAAACTTGCTATAAAATTTTTTACTATTCATTGTCTTTGGTATCTTTGACCAAAATGTATTTTACCTAATTATCTCTTTTCAGTTCAAAGTTTGACAGAGAGCAGAAGCAAAAGAAGAATTTGGATGTGTCTTCTTTCTGAAATCTATTATATATATGCATTTCTTTTTAGAGAACATATTGATGTGTTAGAAATCACTTATTTGGTATTCAGCAAATTCTGGTAGAATGTATTCATGGATTTTATATTATAGCATTTAGTCCTTTGGTTTTCTTAAATGAATTTCTGATTTATCAGTAACTAATCCCATTATTCTAAATGTGGGCTATATGTTTTGCTCCTCTTCTCCCCCTGCTTCCATGTCTTGCCTATCTAGTTTTTATAAAACTTGAACATCGCTTATAATTATAGTCTTCTTTCCCAAAGATTTAGGCTTTTTTCTTAAAAGTTAGAATTCAGTTTTCAATTTGTAGGTGATTTGAGTGTTGCTCCTATAAAGGCAACTCAATAGCTAGTGGAATCAAGAAAACCCAGTTTCAGATCTTACCTATAAAATTCACTATAACTGATCGTGGGCAACTTAATTAGCCTTTGAGCTTCAATTTCTTCTGTGAAATGAAGATAATTTTGTAGTGTAGGATTTAAATTAATGTGCAATACTTAAAGTATTATTTTTATAAAGTTTATTATCTGACAAAACAGAACCACTGACTTAAGGTTTTCTACCTGCTCAAAAATCCCCATTCTACCAAAACTGCAACAGGAAGGAAAGAGAGCGATCAGCAGGGCTACACCTAATTTATATCCTGTCTACATCAGCATGTAATGACAGGAAGTGAGTAGGATGCTGGGAATCATAGTTTTGATGGAGATCTTAGTTTTTAGGGTAACACATTCTAATTACAAAATCCCCCCCTGGAATCCTTTGGGAGACTAGTCTCCCCAGTGGATCATGTAAACATAACCTACTTATAAATTACAATAATTTGGGCATAAAAGGGAAAGAGAACAAAACCAATGATTGCTAGGCACATTGACAAAAAGCCAATGAGGGGGCACAGACCCCTTTGGCATAAGAGTATACATACAAAATAAATGTGTTCAGCCTCCCCATAGTTCAATTTCACCACATCCCAAAGTTCATTCTGGATCTTTTGGTGCAGTGTGAGGTTTGTACAGGCATCTCCATGGCACCTTCTCCAAGCAGTTCATTTTCTGGATTCTGGGAGCTAGTAAGTTTCTTAAGTTTTATAAAACTAGAATTTTATGACAATTATACAACCCCCCCAAGGAGGATGTTGACAAACACACAGATCAACTCAGGATACATTAATTTTCACCAAAAAAACCCACTTTATAAAAAACAGTAGTGTAGCAGCTAATTCAAGAAAACCTTTTGGGTCTAAAATGTTACCAAGAATCGATCATTTTGGTGGAGGTAGATTAAGCTGAAGAGTTAAACACCATCCAGAAGCTACTAGGCTTTATGGGAAATGCTCCTTCTTGGGAACCATCCAGGGGTACCACGTCCCCTAGGAAAACCTTCCTAGCTCCTCTTGTATGAGGCCTGTCTTTATATGTCTTATCCATTATATTTTTTTAAATGCAGAGGTGGAGAATAGTGCTTATAGCACTTTACTTTAGTTAGTAAATGGACCCTTACTTGTTATAAAAAACTCAAAGGTACTTTTAGAGTGGTATGTTCTCCAGTCTAGTCACGGGAGAAAAAAAGGTACAAATAAAGACAGTGCAACAGAATATATAGCTAATAGCTAAAACACAGTAGCTTAAAATGACATAATGTAACAGAACTTAACAAACAAAATAAAATCTTAAGCAAGAAATCAGCAAATACAATGTATGTGACAGGATACAGGTATTTCTTTTTTTTCAATTCTGATACAGAGATTTTTCGTAATCCAATGGAGTCTGAAAAAGCTTAAAATCCACCTCCAGAATCTTTAAGGTTCCTTCCCCTCCCCAGTATCATCATCTATCTAGGTTCCTTTTGGTCACAACTCTGGGATCTTCCATAGTGAGGGAGAATTCCGCACAGAACATTGTGTGGAGGAATCCCATATTGGATGTATTATAGAGAATGAGTAGGCCAGAATGGCAAGGGGGAAGATGAATTTCTCCCCTGAATCTCAGGATTACCCAAGCTAATTGCAAGGACCAGTGCACACACAGGAATGGTAGGAAGACAAGACATCCTAAAACTGGGGACTGTTTGAGATAGGTAATGTATGGCTCTTTCATAGAGTGGGCCATGCTTGCAATTCTACTTCCTGTTTGGAAGAGTAACCTTTCTTCCCCTTCCCCTTAGGGGTAAAAACAACAGGGAGCAGTTTGCTTTCCTTGCCACATGGATAGGGAGTTAAGAGGGTAGAAGCTCTCCTCAGGTAATAAACCCTTTAGGAGTCTATTTCCTAAGACAGCAATGGGCAAGCTACTACGCAGCTGCATCTGACCCACAGGCTGTAGCATTTCCTTAATCATTAGGGAATTGCTTAAGACAATTGCGGGAGGGGGCAGCGTAGTTTGCCCATCACTGTCCTAAGGGAAACACATCTGGGCTTCCAAGGCAAGCAGTGAGCACTCATTTGTTGGCAATATAAGGGAAAGATGGGTTAATACTTCCCCGGCTTGTTTGGAGAGTGTCTCCAAGGATTCAGCTTCTCAGCAGCAATCATCAGCAGTAACAAGCAGCCGGAGGAATAGGATTGTCAGCAGTAGGTGGTTCTGCAATGCTGGGAATACTCTGAAGAGAATTCCCTGGGCGGGGAGAGGGCAGGAGAAACGTAGTTTCTTTTCAAACTAATCTACTCAGAGAGAATTCAGGGTTCTGAACCCCACTTCTGGTTTCTGTAAATGTAGGATTTAAATTAATATGTAATACTTCAAGTATTATTTTATAAAGTTTATCATCTGACAAAACAGAACCATGTGACTAGGTTTTTCTACCTGCTCAAAAGCTTATTTTTTCCCACCCTAAAAATACATTACATTATTTTTTTCCCTTGATTGTTCTAAATGATATAAAAGCAATCTTCTCTTTGTCACATTTCTTGAAGGGTATTTATAAGGTAGATGGAACTCATTTAGAAGTGAGGGACTGAGATGGCGTATATACTGGTGATCTTACCATATAAGAATTGGGTAGAAGAATTAAGAATGTTTTAGTGTGTAGAAAAGATAATTGCCATCTTCAAATATTGAAGCACTGTCATGTATAAATTTTAGTGTGTTTGTGACCTACGAGGGTAGAATTAAGAGCAAGAGGAGGAAGTTGTGAAAAACAGATTTAGGCTTACTGTAAATGTAAGGATAGGGGTCCACTGATTAAGTAGATGATAACATGCTGTCCTTGGTACCTTAAGGAGGTGGAACCGAATCTGATTTGAAGAAATATCAAATACAAACCTTTCTACTAAATGGGAAAAGAACTTGTAAATTTAGATAACTCATAAGCCATTGAATGAATTGAAAGAGTGTATTGGCTAAAAAAACTTGGTCTTCCCCTATGGGTGATATATAATGCATCTACCTATTTTGTGTACATGAGAGACTTAGAGTAGAGCATGTATATGACAGTGGAGCAGAGAGATATCTTTGAGAAGGAGTCATGGGTAATAGGTGAACTCTGTATTTGATTGTGTCTGTCTGCTTCTTACATTTCTACAGAGTCCAGCAGAAAACTATACCATATTAAAAGCAAACATCTTGAGAATTCTAGCAAAAAGGAACTTTCAGGGAGTACTAAAGTTATCCCTTTGTCACATTTAATTTCTAAACTTGAGTTCCACTTTCATCTGGATACTTTATGTATTCATGGGAGAGTGTGTCACAGACTTTTGAAGAGATATTTTGTATTACTATTCTACTGAATAACCTCAGTAAAAACTTGTTTCTAAAACCTATTGAGTATATAGATCACTAAGTTCAAATCAACTTATAATCATGAAGTGAAACTCTTGAGCTATCTTAGCATATTTATTTATTTTTTAATTAAAAAAATTTTTAACCCAGATTTAAATACATACTAACACACAAAAGGGAGCATTTATTTCCATAAACGGAATACAGAGAAGATCCTTTTTGAAACCATGAATCTCTATTTCTTGCCACTTGGTTTTTTTTTTTTAAAGTGCATAATAAATTTTACATGTTACTGTCAGTACTGACGTTAGGCTTCCTTTTGAACTTCCTTCTTTTTTATTCTTTTAGTTTTAAAGGTTTTCCTTTTTTAGACATCATTATTTCCAATCTCTAGTCTTCCAACTCTTAATGAAAAACTGAGAAAACAAAAACCTTTTAACAAATAAGCATAGTCAATCAATATGAACGCACACAATGGCCATATCAAAACATGTATGTCTCTTTCTGAACCTATTATCTATTGCCTTTTTTTCAGAAGGTGGGTAATATGCTTTATCATAGATCATGTGGAAAGCATTGCTCAGACCTCTTAAGTCTTTCAAAGTTGTTTTTGTTTATATTTTTTATATCTTTGTGTAACTCGTCCTAGGTCTTCTCATTTTATTCTGTCAGTTTATATTATCCAAGATTATCTAAAATGATATCTTTACATCATTTCTTATAAAACAGTTTTGTTACATTCATATATCACAATTCATTCCTTTCCTAGTTGCCTAACAAGCAATCTAAGGCACCCCCATAGATTCTAGTTATTTTTTATTTTTATTTTTCATTTCAGGATTAGGAATTATGTTTTACTTAAGACTATTTCACAGTATGACTCCCTTTTAACCACCCAATCCACCTTTTTCCCCTATTGAGTTTGACATATTTCTACACTAAATTCTCTGGGTATTTTTCAATACTTCTTTATCCATGTCAGATGATAGTGAGCTTCACCTAATCCTCATTCTCCTCACCTCTTCCTCCATATTAATATTTTCTTTTCACAATATGAAAGTAGTAAGGGCCATCCCTTCTTCCTCTACACTAGTATATTCTTTCTTTTACTCTACCTTCCCTTTTCTTTTTTCATATTTCAAAACTGAATCAGTCCCCAGCCCTATGATTGTTTCCTCCCACTCTATTAGAATGTTAAGCATTTATCACCATAAAGCTCCTTCCAGTTGCTCAAATTTATCTTTTGAGAATCCCTGGACTCTTATATTATAAAAGTTCCCATTCAGCTCTGATCTTTCATTAGAGATAGTTGAGAACCCTTGGTTCCATTCATGTTTTTTTCCCACCTTGTGATTATACTCAAAGCAAAGTAACTTATCTTTGGGTGTAACACTACTTCTGTTTTTCAGAATATTGTGTTCCATGATCTCTTCTTGCTGATCAGAGAAACTGTCAGGGTTTGTGTGATCTGACTGAAGTTCCCTGTTGCTTGAACTGCTTCTTTTTAGGTCTTTGCAGGATTTTTGCTTTGATGTGGAAGCTATGGATTTTGGTCTTGACACTCTTGGGACTTTTCCTTGTAGGCTTTATTTATGAGATTATCAGTTAATTCTTTTCTATGTTTACTTTGTTTCTGTCTTCTAATAGAGATAGACTTTATTTGTAATATCTAAATATATAGTTTCCATACTTTTAAAAAAAACATTATTTTCAGAGAAGTATAGTGATTTATAAATTATATCTTTGACCCATTTTCTAAGTCATTTTTAAAAAAACAAATTTCTTACACTTTTTAATTCTTTCAAACTTTTTATTTTATTCTGATATTTCTTGTTATCTCATGTAACCATTGATTTCTTTTAGGTTTATTCAGATTTTCTTTGGATTAGAGAGCCTTGAAGTGTACACATGCCCCTTACCCTTTGTTGGTTGAGTTGGGAGAATAGTAGACATGTTATTCTATGCTGATATGTTGGCTTTGTGGCCTGAACCCTTTTATCTTCAGACAGCTGCTGGCCATTTTTTTTGTATAGTTCTGAGGTAGTAAAAGTTACTTTGGTCATTATTTGGTTATGCTTGAACTTTAGGATTTTGCCAGTGGTGTGGGAATTGGGTGGTTTATCGTCTATTTGAGCAGCCATTTTTGTTTGAAGGACAGTATAACATTAGAAATCATCTCTCCTCTCCTTTGACCTAATCTAAATCTCTATGGAAACATAGTAGAAAAGTAGAAGTGGGGTAGTCACCTCAGAAGATATGGATAAAAGGAAAAACTTTTTAACAATTAGATCTCCCCAAAGTGGAATAGTTACCTTGAGTGAGGAGTAGGTTCTTTAGTGAAGTTGGATGAACAACTTGTCAGATTTAGAATAAGTTTTGCTCAGATTGGACTAGATAACCAGTCAGAAGTATGAATATTTTATAGGAGTGATCCAAAAATAGTTTTGTAGTGTTATTAAGGAACAGTTTTGACTGAGAAAATACATGTACATAGTAATTTTATATCTGCTATATTCTTAATTTTTAAATGAATAAACTTTTCCCCCCAACATCAGTTTGTTAACTTTAGGATGTCCTTATATGGAAGGGTTTTTTATGTATTTGAGTAAGAATTTTCCTTCCCCAAATTGAATTGAAAACAATAGAATTAGAAGGCTAAGTGGTATTAATATTAAATAATGACATAATGACAAATATAGTAATAAAATAAGTAATAAATAAAAGAAAATAATAAAATAAAACTATTTTTCAGATATTTATTGATAGAGATCCAGCAGCATTTGCACCCATTTTAAACTTTCTTAGAACTAAAGAGCTTGATTTACGGTAAGAAACACATCTGTTTTTCATTAAATTTCATTGTCAAAAATTTTTTTAGCATATTTGAAAAAAATATTTTATTCATGGAGTCCTACTGAGTGTTAACTATTTTGACATAGTCTTTTTTCCTTCCATTTTTTCTATCTTAATTTTACCTCCCGAAGAATTATTTTGACTTCCTCTAATGCTTTTGGTGGCTGTCTGTCTGTCTGTCTGTCTGTCTCTCTCTGTTTCCCTCCCTTCCTTCATCTCTCCTTTAACCATTCTGTCTTAGAATCATTATTGGTTCCAAGGCAAAAGAGCAGTAAGGACTAGTCAAATAGGGTTTAGTGACTTCCCCAGGGTCACACACGTAGGAAGTGTCTAAAACCATATTTGAACCCAGGACCTCCTGTGTCTAGGCTTCGTTCTCTAGCCATTAAATCACCTAGCTGCCCCTGGTTTTTGCTTTTAATTCCTCAGATTAATGCTCAGTAAGGAATAGGGATCATTTAATCCTTTTTTGATATATAATTTTATATTACAAAACTAAGATGGAGCTAAAATTATATTTTCTCCAAAATAATTTAGGCCGTGTAGTAACTGTCTTGGTCATTCATTTGCATTTGTATTACTTCTTTATAGATTCTGACTTTTCTTATATATTTTCCATTTTATCAGGGCCAGGTAACACCGACTTTACTTTAACCCACTACAGTTTTAGCTATCCTGCAATTCACCAGTGAAAGACAGGACTAATCAATTTATCTGTGCCTGCTGCCTGGTTTAACACTTGCTGTCTTGGGGGCAGCTGGGTGGCTCAGTAGGTTGAGAACCAGGCCTAGAGACATGAGGTCCTAGGTTCAAATTTGGCCTCAGACACTTCCTAGCTGTGTGACCCAGGGCAAGTCACTTGACCCCCATTGCCCGGCCCTTACCATTCTTCTGCCTTAGAACCAACTCAGTGTTGATTCTAAGACAGAAGGTAAGGATTTTAAAAAAAAAAAAAAAAAAGAAGTTGCCATCCTATTTCATCCAGCCCTGGTCATGAGCTTATGTAGATTTTCAGAATTCCTGGTTTTGGGTGAGATTATAGTATATTGCACCTGATAAGCACATAAATATTTGCTTAATTCTGTAATATTATAGACACATGAATACAATTACTTGATAATTCATCTTTCATTTTATAAATTGCCTTGTCATGCTTTAGATAGATATTGTATATCCAAAAATCTTGACTTTTTATCTCAATTAAAAACTTAGCATGTTTCTTTTATTACTGGTTTCTGAGAGTTCTAAGCCCATTACAAAAAACCAACTTCTGCCCAACTAATACTTTATACACTCTGAAACTAATAGGCTCTATAGTTTTTTTACCTTGGTTCCATGGAGGCACTTGTATTTTGATTTAATCAGTTCAACTTACATGGTGAGATTATTTAAGTGAATCTTTTGAAACAGAGTCTTTGCATATAAGGTTTTCCAAATTACAAAGGATAAAGATAAATTTGAGAAATTCTAACTTTCCTGATATCTTTTGAATAAGGAACTCTTATTATAAAATCATTTTTATTTTTCCTCTAAAGTGGAAAGCCAAGTATTGATAGTAAAGGGACTTTTATTTTTATTATTTCTTTGTAGGGGAGTGAGTATTAATGTTCTCAGACATGAAGCTGAATTTTATGGAATTACTCCATTAGGTATGTTCCTTCATTAAATAAACTATGCAGTTATAATTTGGTCCATGGTTTTGTATCTTCTATTTCATGTTTGTATTAAACTTAACTTTAACTGGAAAAATACCTGCTTATTTTTGAAATTTTCCCCAAAAGTAAAGAAAATTTTGGCACAGCTATATTCATTGCATCCAGATTTCTTCTCCGTTTTCTTCTCCTTTTGTTGATGAGAAAATAAAAATGAAGTACTATTTTTCTTTTTTGGCTTTTACTTACTCTTAATAGTTTGCTTATAATACTTATAGTTAGAAGACTTCTTTTATGTGAAGAACTGGAGCGTTCATCATGTGGCAGTGTCCTTTTCCATGGCTACTTGCCTCCACCAGGTAACCTTTCAATTTGACTATCTATACTTTTGTCAGTAAATGTATAGAAACATAAAGTAATCAGCTATCACCTATTTTTTTTTCAGAGAAAATGGATTCAGAAGTTAAATGATTTGCTCAGGGTTATCTACATTGTGGCAGAGCCAGGGCTGGATCTAAACCTGAGACTCCTGGGCTTCTTAGGAACTCTGCCTCCCACTTTTGGCTCTTAGAATAGAGAATGATTTATTTTACAGTAGAGCTAGCTTTGAACTTCTGTTAATAGTCCTCAAGTTGATCATTTTAGCTAACATCATCTGTAACAATTTGAACAGTGTTTAGTGGATTCCCTGGGATTTGAATTAATTTTTAAAAATCTATGTTTCTATTTACTGTATTTTGATCACCAGCTGGTTTAATCATTTAGTTCCTACATTTTCCTGTCCTTTGAGTTTGACAGTATTTTATCTTTAATTCTTTTTGATAGTAATGAAATTATTTGTGACTATCAAAGTAGATATTAAGATTTATGTTTCCTTGAGCATAATGTATATTTTACTTAAAAATCCCCCCCATTAGAAATCTTATTCTGAATGAGTAAGAAATCTTACTCATTGAATAAAATTCATGCCTACCCTTTTCTTTCTTTCTTTTTTTTAATAGGTATTCCTAGTCGCAAAATAAACAATACCTCTGGACCCTCTGCTGATTCCCGAATAGGACAGAATTCTTCAGAAGGTCAGTCAGCCCGAGGAAATGGTACACAGCCCATTCTCTCTAGAACTGGAGAAGAAGCAGTTAGACTGGGTGAGCAACAATTACTAACAGTCTGGAGATAGGTTGGGGATGTGCTTTCTGGACCATAGCTACTGTTGCAGACGGTTTTGGAAATATTGGAATAGGTTTAAGACAAGGCATCTCTTTTTATTGACTGAGAAACACTTCATTTTTGTGTTTACATTTTGCCTATATTTTATAGTACTTTAAAAATTAGCTCTTTTTTCTCTACACTAGAACTTGGATAAAGAATGTCATTTAACTCTGAACCTCTTTTGTGTTCTATAGTTTTAAGAATATAAAATATATTTTGAGATGGTTTTCAAGAAAAATTGTTACTATTAGGTAATGGCAGTCAAATGACTTGCCCAGGGTCACACAGCTGGGAAGTGTCTGAGGCCAGATTTGAACCCAGGACATTGTATCTCTAGGCCTGGCTCTCAATAAACTAAGCCACCCAGCTGCCCCTTATTTGGATTTTTAAAGCAATCATGTTTCAGAAATTGTTTTCTTGAAGTGCAACATATAATTCTTTTATTCTCATCCTGTCTTTGCCAAATTGTCAAAACAGAATTGAATTCTGTTGGTCTTTTTCTGGTTTATATCTCCACATTTTTACTTCTTGTTTTCTCATAGACTCTCACTCCTCTTATTTCTTGTTATATAATGCACACTAATTTTCTTTTACTATGATTAACAGGATTTCCCGTGGATCCACGAAAGGTGCTGATAGTAGCTGGCCATCACAACTGGATTGTAGCTGCATATGCTCATTTTGCTGTTTGTTATAGGTATGGCATAAATTATATTGACATGTGCTTCTTAAAATAAAACTACTTCCATATACATTTCCTTAGCCTGTAGCCATGTTTTCCATGTTTATTTTTGTGTTTTCTGATTGGTGAAGTACAAATTTTATTTCTCTTTGCTGATTTGATTTAATTATTCTTTTCTTAGTACTTCAGTATTATGGTGGATACAGATGACAATCCATTTATGCCTTCCCATCCTATGTAACTATTGTACATTTCCTTCATAAATTAATTATAGAGTCCATTAAACATGCTGACATTAATCCATTAATTCTTTTGACATCATGAGGATATGAATGGGAAAGGAGAGTATGGTTCTCCCTTATTCTTGCTATGTAATCAACTGTCTATTTTTTAATCATGTGTTTTTTCATAACTTCTATGAAAATCTTTGTAATCTTTTATACTTTACGTTTCTGTCATATACCATTCTCATTTGGGTAATCCTCAACTTTAGTACTTCAGAGTGTGTAGTGTTCCATAATTCCATCATGTCATTTTACCAAAAAAATAGTGGTATTTTAAAATGACTTTCATATTAGCAAGATTGGGTTATGGAAAGAAATGTAGTTTCCTAATATGATAGTGTCCTTTTAGTAGTCAGTTTTGGGACCTTAATTGTGGAAGGTTTTATAAGTTACGCATCTAGCTATATATCATAGTCTGGTCAATAGGTATTCATCATCTAGTTAGATTTTTCTGTGAAGGTGTTACGGCCAACTTCTTTTGAAAAATGTAACACTAGTTATGTGCCAGGCATTGTAGTAGGTGTATGTGGCTATGAACTTATTCTGAAATTCTACTGCCCTTAGGAGTTTCCATTCTATGTAGGGAAATAATGTTGAACAAACATAAGTGTATGAAAATAGATACAAAATAGAGGTAAGGTGATTTTTGGAGGTTAAACAGCAATAGTTGAAGAGATCAGGAAAAGCCTCATGCAGAGATTTTTTAACTTGGCTTTGAAGGAAGTGAGGAATTCTGAGAAACAGGTGTGAGGAAGGAATTCATTCTAAGAATAGGGGCCAGCTTATTCAAAAGCATGGAGGCTAGAGATAGAATGTTTTTTAAGAGAGACAGAAAGACTGGTTTGAAATTAAAAGATATGGAATGACTAGAAATGTATAGTAATGGTGGAAAAATTAATTGAGGGAACCATGTCGTAAAGAGTTCTAAATGCTAAATAGAGAAATTTGTAAAATATCTAGAAACAGTAGGAAATCACTGGAGTTTATTGAGTGGTAGAATGACATGGTTAGGAGTTTTAGGGAAATCACTTTGGAAATTTATAGGATCATAAATTTAAAGCAGGAAGTGCTTTTTCTAAAGCACTGTTCTGTCATTCTCTTGTCCAGTTGACTCCAAGAGGTGGGGAGAGGCAGAACTAGGATACTGCTTATGCAAGTAGAGAGGTTTTATTTTATTTTATTGTTCAGAGTGTTTTTGAACAATCTTATATATACTGTTATAGCTTTGAAGGAATTTGAGTATATTTCTGATACCTGCATGGGAAATATTATGTGGGAGGAGAGCTTTTAAGGAAATATTTTACTCTTCTTGGATTTTTCCTTTTAATTATAGAAAAAAAATTAAGACAAGCTTATTGGAATCTTGTAGTTTTCAAAAACTTTTTAGCCAGTTAAAGTAAAGATGTGGCCTGTTATGCAATGTCACTTGTTAAGGCCTAAGTTTTCCTTTTCTGGTATTCTAATTAAGTGTAGATTATTCTCTTAATAAAATTAAATTTTTTGTAGATGGGATAGTAGATATATAGGGTAGGAGTTTTTGATGTTCTATTTTGATATTATTTTGATGTTCCCTTTTATAGAGGGAAGTAATAATATTTGAGTTTTTTTCTATATGCTTGATAACATTTGATATTTCAGATACATTTCAAAAACTGATCACTCAAACCTCTCATAATTGTGCTCCTTCCAGCTTATAACTTACTTTGCTTTGTATATACGTGGCTTAGTCCAAATCTTAATTTTTGCTTTTTTTTTTTAATTTAATTTCTACTTCCTCTGTAAGTTCTGTTTTTTGGGCATTAGGATCAAAATTGGTAGCTCCCTTGTCTGAATCATTAAAAGAGTCTATTTTAAAAACATTTGTAAATTTTTTATTGATTTATAATCTTACATGTTTCATCTTTAAATGCCCATAGGATGATTTTATGTAGTTGAAATTATCACCAGGTTTTCATGAAACTTGTTTTTCTTTTTATGTTCTTCGCTATTTTAAGGCAATGTTCTTAATAGTTTTCCACCATTTTTTTTCTTGAAATTTTAATAAATTTATATCTTACCATGGGATTTCCCTAGGTTCCTATCTTTGATTGACAAAAACATCCAGCTATTTTCTGTTAGAAGTGGTGTTTAGTGTTTTTTTTTTTGTGACAATATTTAAGCTTCTTTATTACATTATTATTGATGTCTTGCTTCCATTTTTTAAATTGTTAATAATTGTTTAAATAAGTCGTACTAGAGCTGTTTTATTTTGCACATTCTATATTCTTATTTTTGTTCAAGTTTTGTATTAACTGTAATGTTTACTCTGACAAAGTGCTATAAAGACCCCTATGTCATTAATGAGTAATTCCTTGTTTCTTATAATAACATCAATTACATGTCCAGCATCTTCTCATTCTTTTCTAAAAGAAAGTGGATATGTTTATAGTACATAGTTGATTCAGGATTGATTTTTTTTTCACATCAGTAATAAGTTATCTTCTTGTTAGTCTAGAATAATTTTATTATAAATTTTTTGATGTGTATAATGTTTAGCTTCTTTTTCATTTCTTGAAGAAAGTATTCATAATGTATAGAAAAGTAAGGCATCTGGTTAATGTACAAATCTTTGACCTTTCTGATTTCTCACCTCTGGACCGTATTTTCCAGTAATCATGTTCTCATTGTCTATCATGTACTTTGTCATTTTACACATAAACACTTGTTTGCATTTTCTTGCTTGTGTTTAAATCCATTTCTCTGTCAATTTATAGAAAAATTGATTTTAGAAAATCTACTTTGTGTATATACTTCAAAACATAAATATTATATCTCCAAAATCATGGCAGGTGATAATATTTACTCAGTTATACTTTTAAAAAACTTCATTTTGTCTAGCTTCATCAATGCATTCTTTATTTCTGTCCCTAGTACAGTAGAAAGATACCTTCCAGCTCCACTTCTAATTCTTCGTATATTTGGGTAAATCATTTGATTCCTTTGGACTTAATTTTTCCCTTTAAGTTCTGAATTTGGATTAGGTGTCTAATTAGGTGTCTAAGATCTTTTTCCAGTTGGAAACATCTATCTCTATGGATCATTCAGCTTCTCCTGGTTTCCAAATGGAATTTTACTTAATGAATACAGGAGAACCATCTAGTGGAATAAATTGGAAACTGTAGGTCATGCAGTACAAAGTTATGTTTTCTAGGTTTTTAATACTGGCCATTGGAAAAAGTAAGGATTCTGGTAAAATTAAACTTCATTAATTTTTGGAAAGCTAATTTTAAATGGCAGTTTTATTATTTTATGTTTACATATATCTTGAACAAGGCTAATAGTGTTATATTGATTATAATAGGTTGACTATATCTAGTAGATAATTAGCATGTTGTATATATATTTATGGAACTCCTTAAAATGTATAATATTTCTTTGTTATTTTGTTTTTATCATTTGCTTTAGCAACCCCTTTTCTTCCAGATATTTCAAGGATTAAGTTAAACTTAACCCCCTTCCCAGTTACAAATTAGTAGGTACCAAATAAATATGATTTTATTAAAAAATTAAACAGGATTCTTATTGTTTGATATTTTATAAACTAAAACACTAAAGAAAAAGCATTATAAAGAGATTATGCTTAATGTATTTTATTTGAAGTAAATGTAGATATTTACATCTTTAAGTATGAATTAGTGTTATGTATAGATAATTTACATCTTTAAGTATGAATTAGTGTTAAGTGTTTTTGTTAAGTAAACTTCATAAGGGTTTGGCTTAAATATTCAGAAAGCAAGATTTTAAAGCTGAAATACCATTCTTTATTTCCTTTATTGTGCTAGATATTGTAACTTATATGAGACACCAGATTAGTAGAGGATCATAATATCTATAATACGAGGACACAATAGAGTGAGTTGTTGTGATATTCAGTTCTAATTTCCCAAATTGTATTTTTTGTAGGTTTATGTCTAACAACAGCCTGTATTATATTTTAGTCTGGAGAGGCAAATAGGATTTTTGTTTTATTTTGCATTTAACATTTCAGATAATGTGATTGTGTCCAAGAAATCAAGAGTTATATCTTTTTAAAATTTCAAAGCATTTTGGAATATAGGTCATAGATAATCTTAAGTTTGGTTTTACTTTTTAATAGTATTAGTCTAGTAAGTTCTAATTGGAAAGATAATGGAATGTGATTATAAATTGATAAAAGTACAAGTCTTGTTTATAAAGTTTAACCTAAGTCCAGTTTGTTTGGGTTCTTTTTCCATAGAATCAAAGAGTCTTCCGGATGGCAACAGGTGTTTACAAGTCCCTATCTGGACTGGACAATTGAACGAGTTGCTTTGAATGCAAAAGTGGTTGGAGGACCACATGGAGACAAAGATAAGATGGTGGCTGTTGCCTCAGACAGTAGTATTATTCTATGGAGCATTCAAGATGGAGGCAGTGGTAGTGAAATAGGTAGGGGAAAATGTTGGTATTTTTTTCCTCTTTTAAAACATTTTTTATTTATATATATATATATATATATATTTTTTTTTTTTCAGATAAAATGTTGATGCAATTTTTTAGTGATCTGACACGGCGATTTTTCTGTCCTCCCTACCTTTACTCCCCCTCCCTAAGGTGGCAGGCAATATGATATAGGTTATACATGTGCTATCATGCAGTGCATATTTCCATGCTCATGTTTTAAAAGAAGACACATATAAGAGAAAATGCTATGCTTCAATCAGCATTGAGACTCCTATCAATGTCTCCTGTGGCAATGAATACCTTCTTTTATCAAGAATGTTTGCATTTTTTCCTATTCTGTAGAGTTTCAAGTAGGGGTTTCTCAATTTATTACTTACTGCTTTGGTTAACTTCCGGCAAAGATGGATAAGAAAAGAGCGCCTGGACCCAATTAGTCACTTCTTAGCTTTGTAACTCTAATTTTGTTTTAGTATTTTTCCATGATTCCATGATTCATGATCCCCACTCTTCCTTTACCCTCTCCCTTCCCAGAACTGACAGCTGGATTATACATCTATCATTATTCAAAACCTCTTTCCTTGTTATTCATATTTGCAGTAGAGCGGCCTTTTAACGTAAAAAACCTAATCTTATTCCCATCTGACCATGTGATCAATCATGTGTTTTTCTTCTGTGTTTCTGTTCCCACAATTCTTTCTTTGGCTGTGGATAGTGTTCTTTCTCACAAGTCCCTCAGAATTGTCCTGGGTCATTGCATTGGTGTCCCCGTGGGCCAGATCCAGACTGTAGTTTGCCCATCACTGCCTTAAGTAATTGGGCAATTCCTCAGGGAATAGTTTGCCCATCACTGTTCTAGATGAACTTTATTATAATTTTTTCTAATTCTATAAAGTTTTTTGGTAGTTTGATAGGTATGGCAATGAATAAGTAAATTAATTTGGGTAGCATTGTCATTTTTATGATGTTAGCTTGTCCTACTCATGAGCAATTAATGTTTTTCCAGTTATTTTCCAGCCTTTTAGTTGATTTTATAGGATTCTTTAAGCATACCATTATATCATCTGCAAAGAGTTTAGTTTCCTCATTGCCTACTTTAATCCCTTCAATTTCTTTTTCTTTTATTGCTATCACTAGCATTTCTAGAACAATATTATATAGTAGAGGGCATAATGGGCATCCTTCCTTCACTCCTGATCTTACTGGGAAGGCTTCTAACTTGTCCCCATTGTAAATGATACTTGCTGATAGTGTTAAATATATACTGTTTATTATTTTGAGGAATGGCCCTTCTATTCCTATGCTTTCTAGTGTTTTACGTAGAATGGGTGTTGTATTTTGTCAGAGGCTTTTTCTTTCTTTTTTTTTTTTTTAATTTTATTTTTTAGAAAAAATTTTTTCCATGGTTACATGATTCATGTTCTTACTCTCTCCCCCGCAACATCCCCTCCCCAAAGGCTTTTTCTGCATCTATTAAGATAATCATGTGAACTCTGTTGGTTTGAGTATTAATGTGGTCAATAATGTGGATGGTATTCCTGGTATAAATCCCACCTGCTCATAGTGGATAATCTTTATGATAACTTGCTGTAGTCTTTTTGCTAGCTTTGTGACTCTAGGCAAGTCCCTTAACCCCAGTTGCCTAGTGCTTACTAATCTTCTGCCTTGGAATCAATGCATTAATTCCAAGGGGGAAGGTAAGAGTTAAAAAAAAAGAAAAGAAGAATTGGTGAAATGCTAAAGCCCAGAATAAGTTGAGGTTTTCAATGAGTGGCCAAAAAAAAAATGTGATGGGTTTTGTTTTGTTTTTAAACTATGTTGAGGGCAAGAGCAGGATCATCCAAAGGATAGGTCAGTGATAATGGACTTGAAAGAGAATGTATTCCTTCTTAAGTTTTTTGTTCTGAAAATGATGATCTTCAGGTTGGGAACTGTTGAATAAAAAATAGATAATAAAAGCAATAAAAAACCATAATGTGGTGCTAGGAAATAAAAGACATGTATTCACCTTCTATATTTGCTCCTTCAGAGTCACTCTTTTAACTATAAGTGAAACTGAACTTGATAAATTCTAAATACACAGAAAAAGATTTTTAAGCATCTATAGATTTTCTTTAGAAGAGGTCTTTTTAGTAAAGTAGATTGTCTGAGAACATCATGATATTGACTTATCTCATTTTTCATAAAGCCATGCAGAGGAATTAATAATTAAATTTTATAATGACTTCTTACTTTAAACAAAATTGTTAAACCACTATCTCTTCTAGATACTAATGAGACAACCCATTCATGATCTAGAAAATTTTTGTTATGATTATACTATAGATATTAATTTTTAGAGGAACTCTAACTTTAATAGTTTAACATTTTTTATACATTGAAAATGAAAGCAAAAGGAAGCAAGTCTTTTTTGGATAAATGTAAATATGCACACATTCACACTCAACAGTCATGTTATAAATGCATTTGCAAAGTATGATCATTTACCAAAATAAAAGTGCTTCTGATCATAATTCATGAAGGAGGCTTTATGACTTGCTTTGTTTGCAAAGACTGACATGGTAGTTCTGCCATGGGATAGTCCAGTAGTAATTTGTTCTTGCTCTGTAAAAGAAACCATTTGTTGTTACAAACACTCTTCAGAACCTGACAACACCATCTAGAGAAAATTGCAAGGGTTGGCATATCCATGATAGAGCTATCCCAGAGGCTGAACTCCCTTCAATATTACTTATATAAGACACTGCTGTTGGATTGCTGCTATAAGCAGTATTTTACTGAGAGGGCCCCTTAAGACAGGAAGCTGTCATTACTTATACCGTTGTCTTCCCTGTGGATGGCCATCAAGATCGTTGAGCCTAAGAAGGAGTGACACTTTAAATTCCTTGAGACCGTTCAGACTGTCTTCCTTGATTTCCCAGAACCTCATCCTTCTCTGGAGTAATCAATTCTAGTTGTTTCTTGGTTTTTATTATTGCCTCCTTTCATATGACCCATGTTGCTGAATATAGTCAACTTCTCATGCCCTGAAAAATTACTTGGCATCAAAATTAAAGAATTAGTTTTTAAAAACAAAAAACTAAGTAACTGATTACAAGTTTAGAATAGTATCTCTTGGCTTTAATACAGAAAATTTAGTTAATTGGTATTAGGTTATCTGATTTCACAAGAAACATTGCTGTTTTTGTTGTTTTTATGTTTCCTTGTGTTCAGTACAAATTGTTAACCTACTAAAATGGCACTTTTTACTAATAATAAGAATTTTCAGGGCATACATATTTAGGGACAACTAAATGGCCCAAGTGGATATAGTACCAAGCCTAGAGTCAGGAAGACTTTGAGTTCAAATTTAGCATCAGATACTTCCTGGGCAAGATACCCAACTTCTGTTTGCCTCAGTTTTTTCATCTATAAAATGGAGAGAATAATAGCACATACTCTACCCTCAGAGTTATGAAGATCAATTAAATAATAGTTGTGAAGCATTTAACAAAGCATCTGGCACATAGTAAGTGCTATATAAATGTTAGCTGTTATTAATATCTTTTACTTATATAAATCTACTTACAAAAAGGTACATAACAGTAACATAAAAAATGTTCTGTATATTCATAATCATTTTTTTTAAGTTCATTGTGTACTCACATGTAAGAATTAAAAAAAAAAGAGGGCATGTTTTTTTTTAAATTTATTTTAAACTAGTCTAGGACATGATATGTTTGAAGAGATGGCCCACAATTCAGATATCTAACACTGATACTTTTAAAGACCTAAACTTAGAATTACAGAATTTTAGATGATGAAGCCTAGTTGTTCCCACATTTTGTAAATGAGGAAACTTGAATCTCAGAGAGATAAAAGACTTTGTTATGGTCACATATTTAGTTAGTGACAGAGCCAAGAATAGAACTTAGAAGTAGTGATATATGGATTTCATTTCCCTGTGTTGAGCTCAAACTTTGCATACATTAAAAAAAGACATTTTTATTGATTTAAAAAATAAAGGCAGAATAGCTTTGAGTTTGAGATACTCATTATTTTCATGAGATTTTTCTTTTGCTTTTTTAGGAGTATTCAGCCTTGGTGTTCCTGTAGATGCTCTCTTCTTCATCGGTAACCAGTTGGTAGCCACAAGTCATACAGGGAAAGTAGGTGTGTGGAATGCTGTAACTCAGCACTGGCAGGTTAGTTAAAATTAATATGAAGTATGCTACGAAGGTGAAAGAGGGCCTACGAATATGACAAGGACTTACAGACAATTCCTATACCTTAGAGTAATGATTCCCAAAGTGGGCGCTACCGCCCCCCTGGTGGGGGCTGCAGTGATCCAGGGGAGTGGTAATGGCCCCAGGAGCATTTAGCTTTCCTATTAATTGCTATTAAAATTAAAAAAAAAATTAATTTCCAGGGGGCTAAGTAATATTTTTTCTGGAAAGTGGGCGGTAGGCCAAAACGTGTGGGAACCACTGCCTTAGAGCAACACTTTTAAATATGATTTAAAAAGAAAAAGAAGTACTGGATTGTGAGGCAGAGAACCCAGGTTCAAATCCTGATTCCACTGTTTACTGCTTATGTGACCTTGAACAAGTTGTTAATCTCTCTGAGGGAATTGGTCTATATGGCTTCTAAGAACCCTTCCAGCTCTAAATCTATGACTTAGATTTCTGATGCATTTTATCCTTGTAGTCAGATCTGATTAGTGTTATATATTAGGGCAAATGAGTAGTTGATATTTTGATGCAACTAGAAACATCCCAGATCTATTTAAACATGAAAAAATTGTTCAGGCAAGTTAAAAGACAGCAGAAGAAAAGTGGATTCTAAAAAAAATTTTTTAAACAGTATCTTATTTACTAGCACTTTTAAAATTGAAACATTTTCCTATCATCTCAGATTCTGAAAACCCCACACCAGTGTCCCAAGAAGGAATGATTATTATACTCTGGCAATTCACTCATGTGTAAACTGAGTTTTTTTGTTTGCTTTGTTTTTTGTTTTAGTAATACATGACTTGGAAAACATATCTGACAAGAATAGATCTGTTCTTATATTTCAGACAAGATCTTGGGAAGAGTTGGGCATTCATGCAGGAAACAATCTTGTAACCTAGCCAGATTAATGTCTTTGTGGCACAATACCTAGATAGTGTGTAATGGAAATTTAAGAGTCTGCTTTGCAAATCTCAAGAGGCAGAGCTGACCTAAGGCTTACTCTTCTGACTGTCACAACACTGGTTGAATAGGTTCTGATTTGGCCTTCAGCAATAGTCCTATTCATGAATAACTTGGAGATAGTAGAAAAAGATAGGCATTGTAATTCTATCCTTTAGATGAGTATAATAGAGATTGATCTATTTGCTTTAAATAAAACACTTAGCAAAGAAATACTTTGGGCATGATTTCTCATACCAAAAGCAAAGTTTTTTGTTAAGTTTTGTTTGATAAAGTAATAGCTACAAAACTTAAAATGTTGATTCAAGATTTGTAATCTTTTGAGTAACCTTTTGGGGAAAAAATTGCTTTCTTCCTTCCTTATTTCCCCAAATTTTTTTCACATGTTACCAAGGTAGGTCTCACAAAAGCAGATGAAAATAGAATTATTCAGTGTTGCCATCTGAGTTATCCTTATTAAATTGCTGAAATATATGAGCTACTCACTAAACCTTATGGCTAACTAACACATTTTATAAAAATTCTGTCATAACACTTAATATATTTCTTGATTGATTTAAGCCATAAGTTTGACATTGGGTTGATAATATATACGATATGTAGTTTATACTTAGATTGAAATAGAAACTTAATTTCATAGGGTAAATCCTGGTAGCTTAATAGATACAATTTAAAAAAATTTTCTGAACAGGTCATCTTATTTATCATAAAGTATTTTTTAAAATATTACTAGAATAGTGCAGTTTAGAGTAATAAGTTTAGAGTTTAAGTTCAGTAATAATATCTGATAATTAATAGTAACTTGAGGTTTGCAAAGTGCTTCATATTCTTTATTTTACATGAGTTTAATCTTAAAACATTTGAATTATTGTATTACTCCTATTTTATAGATGATATATTGTAATTTTCAGATGAGATTTACGGTGTCTGTCAGATTCCCAATTTAGTGCTTAAAACTATTACGCATAAAAAATATTTTAAAATACCATTCCAGGCACAAATCATTGGAGTAAACCTAAATAGCTTATTTTTAGTTAGTTAATGTAAGATAGGCTAACACAGGCAGTGCTGTCACCATATGGGGTAACTAGAACTTTTATTGTTCACAGTTGAATTGGTTGACTGTAGATTTTATCTTTAGAAATAAAACAAATTCAACTACAAATCTTCAAGCAAGTAACAAATCCATATTATCACGATCCACTTTGAAAGAGACTTTATAAAATATATAATTAATATTAAGCATATATCTGGTGAGCAGCTAAACAGTAACCTAGAGAAAAAAAAAACCAAAATCTTTCCTACAAATATAAATTGGGTTTAAAAATAGTTTCAGACATATATGATAAGTGATAGGAATTTTTTTTAAAAAAAGCTTCATTTTTTAAAAATTCATTCTTGAAAAACTAAATGTGGTTTTAAAATTAGTGAAATAATTAAGAACTTTTTCAAGTAATAGTTGATAATTTTCTCTTTGCTAGCACAATAAATTAATATTGAATCTACATTTTTCCTCTAATACAAGTTAAGAGTTTGAAGCTTTAGAAATTCTTGGAAAATATTAGGCAAGTCAGTAAAGTCAGATTTTAAATGAACTAATATGTGCTTCCATAACAAAAATACTTGTTTTAAGTTTGACAATTTTGTATAGAAGATTTCATACTCTTCTTTATTAGTCTGATATGGCATGTAAAAAAGTCTTTCCAGAGTGTATTTTGAGGCTTATTTTCTTTACCTGAGAATTGCCTTTTTATCAAGAGCATAGCTTCTTACATGACTTCTTTTCAACTTATAGGTTTACTATCATGATGACTATTTAAGGAAATCATTTTCTTAATTAATTGGGATATTATTGAATGAGCATTGTCATAGATCTTAGTTTTAAGAAATTCAAAAGTAGGAAAGGTAAATTGTAATTGTGTCCTACAACTCTTAATAATCTCTTTTATATTAGGTTCAAGATGTTGTTCCTATTACTAGCTATGATACTGCTGGATCATTCCTTCTCTTGGGTTGTAACAATGGATCCATCTATTACATAGGTAAGTGTTTTATCATACCTAAAAGAATATAGTTCTTGATAACTTGTTGCATGAAAAGATGATTTTTGTCCTTGTACCTAATTTAAAATTTTTTTTCTTTTGTAGATATGCAGAAATTTCCTTTGAGAATGAAAGACAATGACCTTCTTGTTACTGAACTTTATCATGATCCTTCAAATGATGCAATTACTGCTCTGAGTGTCTACCTCACACCTAAAACAAGTTAGTGCATGGTAGAATATTTGTAATTTCCTAAAGTTTATATTTGATGCTTAAAAGAGTGCATTTTATTCAGTAGTATTGATATACTAGTAGGCAAGATTAAGTTTGCTGTTTTGTTGAGAACCACAGTTAAGAAAATATATCAGGTATCACCAATTTAAATTATATTGATTTTTGTACAAAAATCAAGCATAACTAGTCCACAAATGTTTTGGAAAATAAGAACCATTGATGAATATAGATTCATCTTCAAAAATTACATTGGAAGTAAGTGAAAGTATTAACCTTAGCATTGTTAAATCGAAGTTATGGAAAGGGACAGATTATTTGGAAATTCATATTCTATAATATTTATTAGCTTTTTTTATTGAGACTGAATTTTTTCTCAATTAAGGACTCAAGTGAAGAGGGATCATTTAAAGCATTTGATGTTTATTTGTAATCAAATAAATATTAATAAACATGTTAATGTGCCCCCCAGATCTTATTAGTAGATTTAAATCTATTATATATTATATATTAAATATATAATAAATAATAATCATTATTATTAATAAAATATTATTTTAATAAATTCATTAATATAAAAAGAGTAAATATCCCAAAGTGTTTGCTCACAAAATGTAGATAGGCAAAAATTAGATTAAGATTTAAATTGGTTATTGACCTAGAATGAGAGTTACTACCACAAGTATTATTTTTTATATATAGCTACAGTCTAATAAGTAGTTTAGGTAAGGTAAGTAAAGGAAAGAATTAAAAGATGTAAAAAACAAAATGTTAATTTTTTGCCTTTTGGGGATGAGCAAGAGAAGTTACATACAGGAAGACAGAATGAAAGCCATCTTTTAAAAAGGGTCGTAAAAACTGAGAAATCTTAGATGTCAGCTAGTTCTACCCCTTCATTTTATAAATATGGAAACTGTGTCCAAAAAAGAGTAAATTGTTACTTTGCACTGGGAAGATCAGATATAAAGGTGATTTGAGAAAAGAAGGGATAAAGAAGTTCTAATATTGAAGAGTTCAGAAATTATACCATATGTTACAGTTCCTAAGTTACACTATCTTGAAAATGAAATCTACATAACAAAGTATGTTTTTAAATTAAATTTTTTTTCAAAGAGCAAAAATCAAATTTCTCTCCTTTTGTAAGACTTAAATCAATGTCCAGTACTCCAAAGTATTATATTTTATAAGGTTTATTAATAATCACTTGAAGTAAAGGAATACAAAAAAGTAATTATCTAACAAAATATAAGGCTATGTGAATAGATTCTCCTGCCATTCACCTCATACCACCTTCACCAAAGGGGATCACAGGAAGAGAGAGTGAGAGGTAAGGCTACAACAAATTTATATCCTCCCTATGTCAGCACGTAATGCGAGAAGAAGAGTGGAGTGCTGGGAATTCTAGTTCTGGGGTTCAGATTCCAATTACACACTTTCAGTGACATTATTGCTGTAGGGTTTTAGTCATTTGCCCTGTGTTCATTTCTCTTGCTTGACTCCAGAGTTTAAAATTGGTCTTAAGGCAGTATCTTTAAAGTAGTAATTAATTAGTTTCTTCTCTTATTGTAGTAGTGGTAGACTTTAACACAATCTTTATTGATATGATTCAATTGACTTCTTTAGGTGTCAGTGGTAATTGGATTGAAATTGCCTATGGTACAAGTTCTGGAGCTGTAAGAGTAATTGTACAACACCCAGAAACAGTTGGCTCAGGTCCTCAGCTTTTCCAGACATTTACAGTTCACCGAAGTCCTGTTACAAAAATCATGCTCTCAGAGAAACATCTTGTATCAGGTATAGTGACATTTTTTAGTACTTGAAGTGTTTCTCTACTTTGTTTAAAGACTCAGTCTATATGTGACTTTCATATTTTGAGAGACCTTCTATATATATAAAAATCAAGAGTTTTTGTAATATATAAGGAAAGTATGCTAAAAGAAACAGTAGTAGCAGGTTCATTATTCATTTCTAAATTCTTTGGAAATTTGGTCTGTCTCGGAAAATCTAGTACATCTAAATTTAACATCTATATTATCTTTTAATTGTCTCTTATCTGTTTTGCTTTTGGTTCCTTTGTCATATTTAATTTCTAAACATAAGTTTTATAGGAAAAGAACTTTACACTTGATGATTTTCTTGAAATGTGATTTAAGTATAAATGGGGAATCTTTTATTTCAAATTTGTATTTCTTAGGTTTTTGGAACCCACTGGCGATATGCAAGAATAAATGTTTCTTATCTATTGTTCCTCTTTCCAAAAATAGAAATTTAAATCCTGGGAAATATAGAATGAAACTATTTGAATAAAGGAGAAATATTTTTTCTATGTTTGTTATAATTTAGAATTTTGTAAAAAGATTTAAGATTCAGTTAAATCTGAGATGCATATGCATCATTTTTCAAATTAATACCTGACTTAATGATTATTCAGCAGACCAGAGTTAGGAAGACCTATGTTCAAATCCTACCTCTGACACATAATGGTTGCAATACCCTAGTCAAGCCACTTAAGCTTCTTGTGTTCCAAGCAACTTTTAAGATTATATGTTTAGGATAGTTAGGATCTGCTTTGTTAGAGAGTTTCCTAACTGGGAGGTTCAGGTTCTTTCCTTCCCCACAAAAACAAAAATCTTAACCAAGTATTTTTCAGCAAGCTAGTAAAAGGTTTTTTGTGACAATTGAATTTCTTTTATTAGAAAAGTTTACTTAAATTGCATCAAGAGAATTTATTTTAAAATGATCGTGTTTTTAGAAGTCTTATAAAATAAATAATCACTATGATAATTTTGGCAGCATGTATACCAAATGAAATACCATAGCCTAATTTTTTTATATTTTAACACTTGATATTATTTAAACGAACTACTATATTTTAAAATATTTCTAGTTTTAAAAGTAGCCCTGATGATAATAGTTTAGAACACAAAGTTTTCTCTTTACCAACAAAAACTGTGGTATCTTTAAAGATTATATTTATAGTAGGTTTTATGGTTGAATCAAAATATATACAAAAAGGAAGAAATTACATATCCAATCGTTACTTATTGGTTGGCAAAATTCTTTCAGAATTTATGTTTATAAAATTCATATAAGTAGTATTATAAAAAATGACCATGCTTTTTACCCGAGTACTATATAATTTTCGAGTATTTAAAACTCATTGCTATTATATAATTGTTTTTACTATCCAAATCTCTCAGATCTTAAGCCAGTGATAAATGTCTTTTTCCCCCCTTTACTTAAGAATGCAAAAAATGCATGACATTTCTTGAATCAGTTGCATCTTTTGAGTGAATATGACCAGGTTTAAGCAAAAATGACAGTTTTTAGATGAATGAATAGATAAATATCCATGACTTGGTGCTTCAGTAGTCTATGGATCCTACGTGAACACATTTTGCTTTGTTCCTCTCTTTCAGCACATCCTTGCCTATGAGACAGACCTCCTGCTCTCTAGAGATCCCAGAGGCAAAAAGCCTTTTAAAGGCTAAAGCCAAAAGCCCTCTCAGTAAGCTTAGGCCCACCTTTATATATCAGCAACTAAATGCCAATGACCAACTTATACCTAGCAGCCACCTTCCCTGCAACTACCAGCCCTAACTATCAGCAACTCCCTCTCCTAACTCTTAGCAACTGACAGCTTGCAACTGATGCTCGCTCAGCAAGGGGTTCCCTGGTTCCTACTTCCTGTCACTGTGGGCTGGTTAATCCCTACACATCTCTATGGTAAGAGGTCCTCTGGGTCCCTGTTAAATTAAAGAAATTATTCCTTTTTACATCTCTTAAAGATTAGCAATAATCTTTTAGTTACTAAGTTCAATAGCTTTTTCTTTAAAAAAAATTTTTTTTTTATTTAAACCCTTACCTTCCATCTTGGAGTCAATACTGTGTACTGGCTCCAAGGCAGAAGAGTGGTAAGGGTGGGCAATGGGGGTCAAGTGACTTGCCCAGGGTCACAAAGCTGGGAAGTGTTTGAGGCTAGATTTGAACCTAGGACCTCCCATCTCTAGGCCTGGCTCTCAAATCAGCTGAGCTACCCAGCTGCCCCCTCAATAGCTTTTTCTTACTCCTTATCTGTATTTGAATTCCATGAAACTTGTGGTGTTCTCCAGCAACCCAGTCCTCCGGGATATTTTTTTGTTCTCTTGACTTCGACAGTGCTCTTTTCTGGTTTATTAACCACATTTTTGGTTTATGATTCTTTGATTCTTGATGGATCAGTGTCTTTTGCTCTTAAGCATCTCTAAAAGCTCTGTCTTCTTTCACTATACTTTTTTTCATTTGGGAATATCTTTAGTTCAAATAATCACAGAAAGTGTTTTCATTGTCTTCATAGGTGATTTTCAAATCTATATTCACTCCTGAGGTCTAGTCTTGCTTCTCCAGGTCTGAGGTGGAATGTCAGAGTTGTTTTAATTTATATTTCTTATTCTTAATCACTTGTGTTTTACTTAAATTAATTTATTTACATATTTACAAATTACAAATTAAGTAAAACACAAATAATTATATGGAACCTATTTGTATCTAGTTCTATACAGTTTACAATTCTTCTTTTGAAAGGTATTTGTTTATATCCTTTGACCCACTAATCTTTTGGGTAATATCTTGGCCTTACATGTCATTTCCCTGTCTTTCTTGACTATAATACTTTTGCCATTGATACAAATAATTTCCTCATGTTATCAATTTTGCTTTTGTTTAACTTTCCTTTTTGTCAAAAAATTTTGTGTATAGGTTTTTTTTTGGGTTTTTTTTTTGGTCTTTTGTTATATTTTGTCCTTTTTTTAATTTTTGTTTTTTGTCACTTTTTTTTTTAAATTTTAAACCCTTAACTTCTGTTTATTGATTTATAGGTGGAAGATTGGTAAGGGTAGGCAATGGGGGTCAAGTGACTTGCCCAGGGTCACACAGCTGGGAAGTGTCTGAGGCCGGATTTGAACCTAGGACCTCCTGTCTCTAGGCCTGGCTCTCAATCCACTGAGCAACCCAGCTGTCCCCTTCTTTTTTTTTTTTTTTTTAATTTTAAACCCTTAACTTCTGTGTATTGACTTATAGGTGGAAGAGTGGTAAGGGTAGGCAATGGGGATCAAGTGACTTGCCCAGGGTCACACAGCTGGGAAGTGTCTGAGGCTGGATTTGAACCTAGGACCTCCCGTCTCTAGGCCTGGCTCTCAATCCACTGAGCTACCCAGCTGCCCCCTATTGTCACTTCTATCCATTATTTGGTTGAGAATTTTCCTCCAATATTGTCAGACTTGGTTGATGTGTTATTTAGGTTTTTCCCCCACTTTTTCCTATTTTTTTATTCATTTGAAGTTTATGTGAATGATATGAGGAAAAGCAAAATGTGTCAATAAAAATATTAAAATAAATTTTCTTTTGCCACGGTTGTAGAATGTGCTTCTATTTTTCTCCAGTATTTTATTTTTTCCTTTTTTTAAGTTTAGAATATTTTTCCATGGTTACATGATTCATGATCCTGCTCCCCCCCACTCTTTACTTCCCCCTTCCGAATCCGACAAGCAGTTCCATGGGGTTATATATGTATCATTGTTCAAAACCTATTTCCATGTTATTCATATCTGTAGTAGAGTGATCTTTTAACATCAAAACTCCAGTCATATCCCTAGCGCATTACATTATCAATCATATATTTTTCTAATGCATTTCTGTTACCACAGTTCTTTCTCTGGATGTGGATCGCATTCTTTCTCATAAGGTCCTCTGGATTGTCCTGGGTCATTGCATTGCTGCTAGTAGAGAAATCTGTTACATTCGATTGTGCCATAATGTATCAGTCTGTGTACAATATTCTTCTGGTTCTGCTCCTTTCACTCTGCATCAATTCCTGGAGGTCTTTTCAGTTCACATGAAATTCCTCCAGTTCTTTATTCTTTTCAGCACAATAATATTCCATCACCAACATATACCACAATTTGTTTAGCCATTCCTCAATTAATGGACACCCTGTCATTTTCCAATTTTTGGCCACTACAAAGCTATAAATATATATTTTTGTGCAAGTGTTTTTCCTTATCTCTTTGGGGGTACAAACTCAGCAGTGCTATGACTGGATCAAAGGGCAGGCAGTCTTTTAAAGCCCTTTGTTCATAATTCCAAATTGCCCTCCAGAATGGTTGGATAAATTCACAGCTCCACCAACAATGCATAAGTGTCCCAAGGGAATGAAAAAGTGTTTTAAATCTCCAGTATTTTATAATGGAATGTTTTATAATCAGGTCATATATCCATTAGTAGTTTATTCTAGAAGTTTATAGGTTGGTGTACACCTAGTTTTTGCCAAATTGCTTTCCACTTTTTCTAGCAGTTATTGTTAAATAGGGAGTTTTTTATCTAGTAAATTATATTATTGGATTTATCAAATACTGGGCTAAGACTTTAATTGCTTCTCTTTCTTCCTTATCTAATCTATTTCATCAAACTGTTTTTCTATTTTTTAACCACTATGAAAAAGTTTTATCTTTTTAATGTAGTTTGAAATCTAGTAATGCTATACCACCTTTATTACTTTTTTTCCCATTGTTTTTCCCTTGAGGTGCTAGAGGTTTTGGTCACCTAAGTAATTTTATGTTTTGTTTTTTGCTAACTCTATAATGTAATATCTTGATAATTTGATTGGGGATGGCATTGAGACTGTAAATTTGTCATGTAGTTTTTATTATGTTGGCATGACTGGACTATGGACAATCTATAATCTCTCCAATTATTTCTTGTTATTTTGTAAAGAATATGTATAACATTAACTCTTAACATATTTTATGCATTTTATATTTATTGTGAGTTGAATTTATTATTCATCCCACTCCCATTTTTTATATTAATTCAGGATAGAAATATTGATGACTTTTATGAGTTTACTAAAGCTATAAATCATCTCAATCAGTTTCTTTGCTGATACTCTAGGGTTTTCTCAGTATGCTAGCACAATTTATTGTCTCTTTATTGATGTATGTATCTTTTGATATTTTTTTCATCTTTAGTAATACCTATGTCTTGTCTTAGTGCTCCATCCATTTATAGAAACATGCCAATAATCATGAATTTTCCTTTAATTTTGGATTATTGATGGAATTATATTTTATGTTTAATATATATTTTTATCTTTCTCTAATAGTCTGTGCTGATAATAATCATGTTCGGACATGGACAGTAACACGATTCAGAGGAATGATTTCCACACAACCAGGTTCTACTCCTTTAGCATCATTCAAGATATTGTCTTTAGAAGAGACAGAAAGTCATGGTAGTTACTCTTCAGGAAATGATATAGGTAAGTTAAGCAGTTTTAAAGTTTGTGTTAAGCAGATGGGGAAAAAAATATACTATAGATGGTGTTGATTTCAGAAAAAATGGCATAACATCAACAAATCTCAAGAGTTGGAAGAGACTTCAAAAGCTATTTAAGTGAAAAGCAATCATCTTTACAGTATCCCAATCATTCTTCCCTTGAAGACCTCTAATGAGGAGAAAACCATTACTTTCTGAAGTAGTCCATTTTACTTTTACTTCTACTTACTCTAAATATTATAAAGCAATTCCTTAAATCTAGCCACATTCCTTTTCTTGCAACTTTCAAATGGCTCCCTGGCATTCAGTCCCAGAAGACTGGCCTCTGACCCATTCTGAGGTCAAGTCCAACAAGTCAGAGAGACCTGGAAAAGTGACCTTACAGAAGATAAAGTTTTCAGGTCTGGGAAAGGAAGGGTCTCTTTTACACTAGAATCATGGTGAGACAAGGCAGCTAGGAAAGCACCAGCTGGTGAGAGCTGACTAGGGGAACCTCACTGAGCCTACGATCTGGTTGAGATGCTGGCACATCTGACAGGTAGTGGAGAGGGGAGCTGGCCACATATGGCTGGTAACTTTTCTTTTTCTGACCCGCTTCTTGTTATTTAATAAATAATGATGAATTACGATATATACTACAGAGAATTTTTATCTTAACTTTGTAGGGCTTAAAATTAAGATTGGACTAAATATAAGAGAATGTGGTCACCAAAATTAATATATCTCAAGTCAGAATGATTTTTTATCAGTTTTATTTACAAAATAGAGTGAAAGAGTAAAAGAAATGTGAGAGGGCAGAGTGAGAAGTCTGGTTTATCACCCTAAATATTTGCTCTGGCCCCTTGCTTTACTCTGACAGGACTCCAGAAGCCCCAGCTGGAAGGCCCAAAGGTAAATTAAACAAGGATTTCACCCATGCGGCCTCATCTGAGAGGGAGGCCTCTCTGGTGTTAATCTCTCCAGAAATCAGGAAAGGAAGGTCAGCTTTTTTCCACTCCCCAATCCAAAGTCCAAGGGGAGAAGATCTCAGAGCAGTCTTACCAAATGTTAGAGTCCCAAGGTCCATGCTGAAGAAGACAATCCTTCAAGGTCCACAGCCTCGAAAGAGCTCAAAGACTGATCACAGGAAGTTGCAACCACTTGTCACTTCCTTTGCCTTCCTCTACTTTACAGGGAACTTTGCTTAGGACTGCCCAAAGGGCAGTCAGTCTTTTCTGAGTTGTCACCTACTTTAGCAGACCTCCCCAACTTAGGTGTTAAGTGTCTTGCTTTTGGAGGTGTAAATTCCTGTAGTAAGTAGTTTGTTGACTTCCCTTACTTTAGGGTTAAGTATGGGTGTATTTGCTTTTGTTGATTAATTCAAAAGTAGACAAAAGGAAAGTCAATCCTATCTTCACAATATGAAATTTATTTTTCTGATAAAAAAATTAAGCAGTTTAGGTCCTTGGCTTATGGTAGATTTTCTAGATATTTACTAAATATCTTTTTAATATGTATTTCTTTTTTAATAATAAAAATATATATATATATATATTTAAATAGAATCAGTCCTCTTGCTTTGCCCATGCTAGAAATGCAAGGGCTATTCACAGGCCCCATCCCATTACCGATTACAATGGGAACTTTGCCTTAGTCCTATTCTGCCCTAGGCCATTTTGTCTCACAGGCAACCTAGTGGCCCTCCAGTCTTGGAGACTTACCATATTATTTTTTATTTGGACTTTTTATTTTGATAAATTTCTACATAAGTTTTCCGAAGTTAAATGATCCATTGTTTCCCTCCCTTCTTCCCTCTCCCCTCCTGGAGCTGACAAGCAATTCCATCTGGGTTATCATGCAAAACATTTTCCTACTATTCATTTTTGTAAGTGAATAATCTTAAAAAACCAAAACCCCAAAACATATTCTCAAATAAACAAATAAGTTGAAAAAAGAAACATACCACCCAAAGGAGCTGTATTGATTGGGAAGGACCTAGATGGATTAGTGATGAAAAAATTCACCTAGGGACCTTCCCAGGACCAGTGACGCACAAACTCCTTGGGACTATAGGAAATCAAGTTTATTTTACTTATTGAGGTTAGGGAAATGGTAGGTAAGGCCCTAACCCTACAGGCTCTATCTCTTCCCACTTTCTATGCTCCTTTCATGAGAGAGCTCTTTGGATATTCTTTAAACCCTTCTTAGCCACTTCCTGCTCTTTCTAACCCCCCAAAATCAACTTACTACCTTGTTAAACTAAACATCCCAGATTGAATCTAAAAAGCTGAGGAGACTGGATTCACAGGTATACTGAGTCCTTCCTCAAACCTTAGGCTTCTTAGGTAAAACCCAAAGTCCCAGATATAAAACCCTTTGGTTTACCTTAGCCAAATTGTCCACAGCCAGATTGTTCACCGCACTTCAGGGAAAATTCAGATCTCCTCCTAGGTATCTCCCAAACCCAAGAACCTCCTAGTTTTTTCACAAAACTAGTTAGTTCCGAGGAGTTGATGGAGTCGCTGTTCTCCCTTCCAGCTCAGAGAAAGGACAGTTAAGGAGTGACAGTTTTTTTTCTCAGTTAACTCCCCAAACCCTCCTCTGCAGAGCTTCCTCTTCTAGAATCTTTTCCAGGGTTTATGGCTAAATTCTCCTCTCTCCCTTTTAGAAACAACCTTTGCATTTTTCCCTATCCCTTATTCCTCTATCCTTACAAAATCATATATTGTATTCCTACTCCAGCATTGCTTTCTCTGAAGGTGGATAGCATTCTTTGTCATAAGTCCTTCAGAATTGTCCCAGACCATTGTATTGCTGAGAGTAGCAAAATCCATCATGTTTTATAATTTCCCAATATTGCAATTACTGTGTACAGTGTTCTCCTGGTTCTTCTTATTTCACTCTGTAACAGTTCCTGAAGGTCTTTCTGAAATCATTCTGTTCATCATTCCTTATAGTACAATAGTATTCCATCTTCATCAGATTTTACAATATGTTCAGCCATTCCTCAACTTAGAGACACATCCCTTTATTTTCTAGTTTTTGCCATCACAAAAAGAGCAGCTACAAATATTTGTGTACAATTTTTTTTCTGATTTTTTTTCTCTTGATGATACAGAACTAGTAGTGTTATTACTGTAGCAAAAGGTATGCATTCTTTTATAGCCCTTTGGGCATAATTCCAAATTGCCCTCCAAAATGGTCGGATTTGTTCACAACTCCACCAGCAATGCATTAGTGTCCCAGTTTTACCACATCCCCTCCAACATTTATCATTTTCCTTTACTATCATATTAGCCAATCTGATAGGTGTGAGGTGGTACCTCAGAGTTATTTTAATTTGCGTTTCTCTAATCAAGAGGGATTTAGAACATTTTTTCGTATTATTGATAATTTTGCTTTCTTTTTTCATCTGAAAATTGCCTATTCGTATCTTTTAATCATTTATCAATTGGGGAATGACTTGAATTCTTGTAAACTTGACTTAGTTCTTTGTATATTTATATCTTTATCAGAGATAAATCTTCTAATCTTGGTTGCATTGGTTTTGTTTGTACAGACTTTTTTTTTTTTTTTTACATCTTGTAAATTCTTCCATTCTCCATAGATCTGACAGTTAAACTATTCTATGTTGCCCTAATTTATTGATAATATCACTCCATATTATGTAGTATGTTAATCTGCATTTTGACCTTCTTTTGGTATAGGGTGTAAGATAGTGATCTAAACCTATTTTTTGCCATACTGTTTTGCAGTTTTTGTCAAATAGTGAGTTCTTTTCCTAAAAATGGTATGAAGACACTAGATTACTGAGGTCAGTTTATCTCTAGTCTATTCCACTGATCCATCCTTCTATTTCTTAGCCAGTATCAGATTCTTTTGAGGATCTCAGCTTTATACTGCAGTTTAAGATATGGTACTGCTAGGGCATCATCCTTCACATTTTCTTTCGTTTGTTCTTTTGATATTCTTGACCTTTTGTTCTTCCAGATGAATTTGGTTATTATTTTTTTTAATTGTATAAAATGGTTTATTGGTGGTTTTGAATGGTATGTGTAAAGGTTAAATTTAGTGGTTGGTCTTAAATTATATGAAATAATGTGGTCGCCGAAGTTATTATATCTCAAGTCAGAAGTTTATTTACCAAATTAGAGGGGAAACAATAAAGTAGAGAAATGTAAAAGAGGTTAGAGAAAATACCTATACTAGTCCTCGGCCAGGAGGTACTGTAGTGGGTAACTACAAGGCCTCCTCCAAGATGGAAGCTAGTCTCTTAGGAAACTAGGAAAGAAAGGAGTCAGCCCTTTTCATTCACCCAACAAAGTAGTCTAGGAGTCAGAATCTAAGTTGAAGCCACGATTCATGCCATAGTCTCCAGTGAAGTTCCTTTGAAGACTATCTCTAGGAGACACTCTCCACACAACTTGGGATTTTAATTTCTTCCAATTTTTTCTCTAATTCATTAAAACTAGCATTTCTAGTACAATATTAAATAATAGTAGTGATAATGGGCATCCTTCCTTCATTCTTATTCTTATTGAGAAGGCTTCTGACTTATCCCTATTGCAGATTATACTTGCTGATTTAAATAAATACATAAATACTATTTATTATTTTAAGGCAAGGCCCTTTGATTCCTGTGCTTTCTAGTGTTTTCAACAGAAATGGGTATTGTATTTTCAGTCTAACCATGTTATTGCCTGATTTAGGTCAAATAACCAATCTACTAGAAGTGGCTCGCCAATCATATAGGCCACTTCTTTCAGTACCATTGACCTGTTGATTTGAATTCATCAAAAGTAACTAGAGATTTTTTTATCATCTCTTTACTTATCTTAATCATTAGCTCCTTCTTAGCCATTTTTGTTGTATCTTTTCCAGTCTAAAGATCATTCTTATCAAAGAAAACAAAAAAGGAGTTGAATAATTAGTAGTACATTATTATTATTTTTTTTAATCCCTTACCTTCCATCTTGGAGTCAATAGTGTGTATTGGCTCCAAAGCAGAAAAGTGGTAAGGGCTAGACAACAGGGGTCAAGTGACTTGCCCAGAGCCACATAGCTGGGAAGTGTCTGAGGCCATATTTGAACCTAGGACCTCCCATCTGTAGACTTGACTCTCAATCCACTGAGCTATTCAGCTGCCCCCAGTAGTACATTCTTTATTTTTCCACTGTCATCATTTTATTCATTTCAAGCAGAAGTCTTATCCAATATACTTTTTTTGATTCTCTTCTTTGACTTAGGATTGCATAAAAGAAACAAAACATCATGTGCTCTTAATATTCCTAACAACATTATTGACTAGACTATATAATTTTTATATTTATCCTCTGTTACTTGGCTTTGCTTCCATCTTTTGTACGTCTTTTAACCATCTCTTTTGTTTGATGATTTTACAGTAGGTCTACATCTGTCTCCACAACTTTCCTTTTCTATCTTCATTAGAATTTTCTTTTTGTGCTTTCTTCCTCTCTTCCCTCTCCACCTCTCAGAGATGGTAAGCAATTTGATTTGGGTTATATATGTATTATACATGCAAATCATTTCCATATTCACCATTGTTATTTGACTTACATAAAGACTTATATAAAGCCCAAACCCCAAAATCAAAATGGAATTTAATTCTTGGAGCCTTTCTATCCTGCCTTAATTAACTTTCCCTCTAAAGTTTTCACTTTGAGATCCTATCCATCCTAAAACAAACAAGATAAAAAACTTTAGGTTTGTATTGAACTATACTTGGCTTTCCTCTTCTTAATCACAAATTCCAAGATAGACTATTCATTTTTCTCCAGGGATTCTGTCCTTTCTATCCAAATAATCATTTTCTTTCTATTGGTAAGAATAAAATAAATAATAAAAGTTCCTTTTGTAGGTTCCCCAACTTTTCAAGGATCAAAACTTTGAACTGTTTTGCATCAGCAGAACTGAAAGTACCATATATATATATGCTATATTGTACATCAGTGTTTATTATTTATTTTCTAACAATACGTACTATTCTAATCCCTTGCCTTTTTCTGTTCTAGTAATCTATAGTGTACTCAAATGGCATTATTAGTTCTCTTTTTGCATCTACTCCTTAATAGCTACCCAGATCAAATACAAAATTCTGTGATGTTCAAAGTCCTTCATAAGCTAGCACCCTCCTACCTTTCCAGTCTTCTTATATCTTACCCTTCAAAATATACTCTTTGATCCAGTGGCATTAAACTCCTTATAGTCCATGAAGAAGACACTCCATCTCTCATTGGGCATTTTCTTGGACTTACCCATGCCTGGATTTTTCTCCCTTTTGGTTTCCACCTATTGGTTTTTCTGGTTTTCTTTAAGCCCCAATTAAATCCCATTTTCCCATAATCCCAATTAAAATCCCATTTTCCAACTCCTCTTAATGATTTCCTATCATTCTTGTATATATACTTGTTCATAAATATTTGTTTGCTTGTCTCCCCCATTATTACTGTGACTGTGAGCTCCTTGTGGGCAGCAATTTTTTTTGTCTCTTTTTTGTATTTCCAAAGTATCCCTGGTTCTTAGTGTCTAACATAGATATGAAACTTTTAATAAATGTTTAACTAATTGACTCTAGAAGGGCCATAGCTACAGAATGCTAGAGTTCCATATTACCCACCCAATAACCAGAATCTCCATTCTTCTCCCTTTTTTGGACTTCTTTTTGGATTTGCTCTTTTCTTTTTGGACTTCAAAATAATGCCTCTCTTGCTGTCTCATGCATGAACTACCCTTAGCAACTAGGGCTTCTCTCTCTAAAATATACTACTGCTCAGTCCTTAGAATATCCTTCTGTAAGATCCAATTTCATTCTCCCCTTGGAAAGCTCCTTCGGAATCCTCCATTTCGTGTAGGGGCTAAGGTTGACTTGCTTTCAGTCCCTTAAAATCATGTCCCAGAACCAGGTAATTTCTTCCCCCACCCCATTTTTCAGCTCCCTTTGAGTTATTGTCTTCCTCCATCATAATATAAGTTTCTTAAGAACAGAGATAATCTTTTTGCTTGTTTTTGGGTGTTGCTAGTACATAAGTACAGTGCCTGGCTCATAGTAAGAGGTTAATAAATGTCAATCAGTAAACATTAATTAAATGCCTTCTATGTACTAGGGATATAAAAAACTAAAAACAAAATTCTTCTCTAAACTTTTCTCTCCTTTATACTTCCCTCCCTTGCTCTTCCTCACTCTTTCTCCCTTACTTTCTCTGGTCCTTCTTCCTCACCTGCTGCCTTCTTTCCCTCCCTTCTTTCCCCATTCCATCCTCCTTTCCCCTGTTATAAAATAGCAAATTTTAGGAGACAAATTTTAAATTAATAATGTAGTCTTAGATGGTGACCTTTGTTTCAGACACCGAAGCTATGAACAAGTGAGGCATTTTAAAATTTGGCACAAATGCTTTTCTATCACTAATTTAATTAATCTAGTTAAAAAGAAATGTAAGTTACAAGGCAAGCTCCTCTGTTTTTATGTACTGAAATTCTTTATGAAGGCCTTGGTAGTATAAGCCATTTGAAGATAGTGTAGCGTGTCTCTGTTGTGACTCTGATATCTGATTTTAGCAGGAGGTATATAAAGTTACTGTGATTTGTCTCTCTATACTCACACATTTCACAGTAACAGTTACGTTGTTTTCCCTTAGGACCCATTTATGAGAATCTGCTCTGTATATGCAGTCGTGCCTCACCATACTTATAAGAGTTCTGTAGGACCTATTGGCTAACTAATGTACCTTTGTGATCGTTTTTTATACATGCAGAAATTACAGCAATGATAGAAGATAAGAAAGACTATATTAGGATTGATTTGCATGAGATTTTTGGATTTATATCTTTCAAAATATACTTTTGAGGTTAAGGTTTCAAAATGATTATCTTTTAAAATGTTAAACTTACAATTATTTTAAATAATTCATTCTAATTAAAAAAGATTTATTAATTATCTACTATGTGTAAGGCACTACATGAAATAATTCTGAAAATTATAATTATGGGTTTTCTCACCTGGGAAAAATACTTAAAAAAATAAACATACCCAATAGTAACAGTTACTCTTGAATTCCCCCCTTTAAACTGACTTCAAAGTTCTTGCTAACTGAATGCTTAGAAATAACCATTTGACTGTTTTAGATGTCATAAGGTCTTAAATTAGAATAAAGGGCTTCTTCCCTGAAAGCTTATATTGTTTAGACCTGTCCGCGATTAAAATTACCTGAGGAGAATGGATTTTGGGGAAGATATGAATACAGTATGTGAAAAATAAATTTTCACATACCACACGACTATTAACTTGAAATTTTCTTGATTTGAAGAATGAAAAGGAGGTGAAAGTAAAGGATGTGTATACATATATTATTCCTCACTATAATCTTGAAGCATTTCATAAATAATTTAAGATAAAAATGTCATTTTTATCTGAAAATTATAATCCAGTCTTTATTATTATTGAATTAGATGTGATTCTTAATTTAAAGCCTTAGATTATTTGTTACCATGTTGTCATTTTTTTTAAGTGTGAAATTTATTGGAACATATCTCGATGTTCCATGCATAATTCTAGCTATCAAATAATAGAAGATGATTTAGTTAAGTAACAGAATTCTAGGGAAATGGTGTGGTTTTATTGATAAGATTTCCTTATTAGTTCAGGTTTAACCTTAAAATTCTTTGTTTCACCTCATTTTAGAAAATTTAAATCTTCCCTATCCTTTAACAAATTTTGGCATATCAAATAGGATTGAATTTTTTATTACTGAGAGTATATTCTATAGTCCCCCAAATTGAATTAATACTTTACAACAATGCTTAATATACAATATTATAGTTATAGAAGGCCCAGGAGATGATTAGCTGTCAGGACTACCTTTAAAAAATATAATCTCAGGACTTTCCACAAAAAATTTGTTTAATTTACCAAGTTGTCGATTTGAGCTTGTTTTTCTTAAAATTTAGATCTTTCTTCAGAAATTAGAATGTGATAGGAAAAAATCTGGTTTTAGGATAGGTTCAGGTTAGTTGTGGTTATGTTATAGCTTTATAATCACTTGAAAAAAAAGTTGTCCTGGTTCTCGAGGAGTGTTTTCAAATATTATTTGTTGTGGAAAAAAAAAAGAGAAAAGAGATATTGGTAAAAAGGAAAGAATCTTCTACTGAGAACTTTTTTGTTAAGTCATAGACTTGGCCTACTTACTTACTATCCAGGGATTTTTCCTTTGTCTGTGATGGCTACATTACCAAAAATGGTTCTTCATATTTATGGAAATTGATTGTTTCTAACATAATTATATATGGTGCTGGGAAAACTATTGTATATAAACTTTGAAAGTCTTAGATTCTCTACTGGGGAAGAGAAAAGGGAGAAAATATTACTTGAAAGGTAATATACTTTTCTGTTATAAGTATCAGTAATGGAATAATATAAGAAGTAAGTAGAGAAGCAGCTTGGAAACTGGGTTTCATATCCTACATTTTACCCATACTTAGCTTATGTGAACCTCAGCAGTTCATGACAGAGAAGGGGCCATCGGGAATTGGCAGTTTTTTCAGAGATTTCCTAATACCAATAAAAAACTCCATAAGAACCATGTCAACTTTTAAAAATGAAATTGTTAAAAAACTGTAGTACAACCATGATTAAATAGAACCCATTCAATAAAATCACAAGTACCGTCCTAATATATTTGAAATGTTTTAATGCATGGATTTTGAGATTTATATGGGAAAATACTTTTTTTCCAATGCTAATGATTATGGCAAAATAAGAAAATTTCAATTTTCTCTGACTTATTGCTTTGGGCATCTTTCCATTTCCTTTTTATAGGACCTTTTGGAGAGAGAGATGATCAACAAGTGTTTATCCAAAAAGTTGTTCCTATCACAAACAAGCTCTTTGTAAGACTGTCATCTACTGGAAAAAGGTAACTTTCAGAAGTAACAGGGCAAATATTCAGGAAGTTTTTATCCTGTGAGATATGGAGTACAATTAAAAAAATATATTAATATTTTTTTTTACTGTAGCCTTCATTTCTCAGTATCTCTTCTCCCCTCCAACCTTGAGAGTCCTTATAAAAAGGAGGGATTGTAGAAAAGAATAGGAAATAAAGTCAGTTTAACAAAATTAACCAATATATCAGGCAAATGTGATAGCATACATAATATCCCACATAGTTTTCTAACTCTGCAAAGAAAAAAAAGAAAGTATATTCTCATCTCTCTTTCTTGTGGTAAGCATCGTCATTTTAATTTTTTGTTTTCTCCTTTTACATTGTTATAATCACTGTATATGTTGTTTTACTAATTTTATTTATTTCACTTTTCATCATTTTATGTGTTTTGCCATATAGTCATTATAGTCATTGTTTCTTATGGGACAGTAATGACTCCTTATTTTCAGGTATCCCAGTGTGCTTAGCCATTCTGTAGTAGTTAGATATCCATTTTGTTTCCATTTCTTTGTTACTACAAAAAGGGTTGTTTTGCATATATTATTGTGCCTGCACCTCTTCTAGCTATTTCTTACCTTGAGTTTATATGCCTGTCAGAGGGATATATTTGTATCAAAGAGTGATAATATATTACTTTTTTCATATAAATTTGAGTTGTTTGCTGCATGTTTAGAGCAATTTATAGTGCCAAAGAGAATGTATTTGTGTTCTTCTCTCTTTACAGTTGTTCTAGGATTTACTATTCCCATTTTTTGTTGTCTTTGTTAGTGTGCTGGCTGTGAGGAAAAATATCAGCTGTTTTAGTTTGCATTTCTTTATCATTAGTGCTATGAAACAATCTTTTCATATGGTTAGTAATAGCTTTAAACTTTTCTTTTTGAGAATTCTTTGTTAATTTTCTTTGGTGCCATTGCCATTAAGTTAGTTATATATATTTGGGCTGATTATTTTATATCTCGAATATCTGAAAGTTAACAAAGATATATGATGACAGAAGTGGACAAATGGCAATGATGCCAAAGTAGAAGAGCAGTGAGGGCTAGGCAATTGGGATTAAGTGACTAGCCTGGGATCAAATAGCTAGGAAGTATCTGATTTGAACCCAGGACCTTCTGTTTCCAGCCTTGGCTCTCTATCCACTGAGCCACCTGACCTCAATACTTCTTAAATTATTCATCTAATATTATTATCAAATTATCAATCTTGTAGGAGAAACAAGTCAGTTTTTCCATGAAAATATTTTACATTTTCTTCAATTTTTTTCTTATTTTTTGATGTCTTTTGGAGCTTCCAGTTGCCTGTGCTTACATTTTAAGAAATTATTTTCTTTATTAAACTTTTGTTACCTCTTTTTCCATTTGTCCACTTCTGTTATTTTTTTTTTAGGTATTATTTTCATTTCTTTTGTGCCTCCTTTACTAAGGTGTTAATTCTCTTCATAATTTTCTAGCATCACTTTCATTTCTTTTTCAAATTTTTTTTCTATTTTTACCATTTTTTTTAACCTTTCTTGGAATCAAGGCAGAAGAGTGTCACTTTTATCTCTTAAAAATTCTGTGAATTCTTATTGGGCTTGGGTCCAATTAGCATTTTTCTTTGAGGCTTTACTTGTAGTTGTTTTCACATTGTTTTCTTCTTCTAAGTTTATGTCTTGGTTTCCCCCACTACTATAGTAGCATTTTATGGCCAAATTCTTTGTTGTTGTTTGTTTCTTTTTCTTTACTTCAGACTTCAAGATATAGTTTGCCTCTGCAACAGGAAACACTATGTTTTCAGAGCTAGTTTTAAACATCTGTACATTTTTGGTTCTTGCAAGTTGATGTGATCTGGGGAGAAGTGTGGCTACTTAACTTTTGTTCTGCACTCTAGTCTTTTCCCAAGAAAGGGACCTGGTTCCAGGAAGCTGCAAGTACTTGACTCTGGAACTCTTAACTAGCAGGTCTCTTGTTCCCCTGTTTCTGCAAGCATTAGCACTCCTTTAAGCCCCCAAACTGTGACCAGGACCCCATTTCCTTTTTGAAAGCTCACAAGCACTCCTCTCTACTTTAGGATTGTTGCCCGGTACTGCTTGTAGGCAATACAGTTGGACTCTATGCCAACAAATGTTTGATTGTGATCTCTTTCTGACCAATTGTCCAACCCCCTTACCATCTTTAGGATGTGAGCTCCCAAAGCTGCTACTGCTATTGTGGCCACTTTCAAAGACTACTATTGGTAGTATTCCTCTTAGCACCCTTTGGCCCTAATCTCACCCTGGTGTTACAGACCTTTCCTAAAGACTTCTCTGTTGATTTAGGTAGGAATCAATGTCTCCCTCCTTTTGTTGATTTTCGCCCTCCAAAATTTGATTTGAAACTTTATTTTAAAGTTACTTGGAGTGGAATGTTGGGAGAGTTCAGCTGGGGCCCAGCTGGAACTCCGTCATCTTGGGCACCATCCTCTCTCCTCTTTTACATTATGCTTTATCTTCAGATTATCTATGCTTAAACTTCTTTGTTGCTACCCTAAGTCTCTTTCCTTATTTTAATTTTCTAGCTTTCCTAACATCTTTGATTTTATTTATCAATTTATGTACTAAATCAGACAGTTATCAATTGTATTTATATAAATGATATATGCAATAATTGTATATAATTAAGCTAAAATAGATTAATAATTATTATAATTAATATATTAATATATATTGTAAACATTTTATTACCTTTTTCTATTTTTTTCTCTTCAGTTATGGAGTTAAAGTCTTCCATAGGTTTATTAGAGTAATTTGTGCTTGAAAAGACCCTCTGTAGAGTGATCAAAAATTAATTACAATTAATTGTGATGGAATGCAGTTTTAATTCATTCCAGAATCCCCAAATCAGTACCCATTTAACTCAGTATCAATACTCAATTTAATTGAACCTTTAATATAAGTAAATAAATAAAAACCTAGTGATGAAGACAAAAGAAATGAATGAAAATGCTGATGATTTCACTTCTATTGAATGAGTTGTTATGTATAAAGTTGAGATGGAGATAAGGGAGACTGAGAGGAGAATCATTTTAACGTTACATTGTAGGGAGGCATTCATGCACAAGATAATCAGTAAACCACCACTTTTTTTGTCATTTCAATAATTTATTTTCCCATTTACACAAAGAAATAATTTTTACCATTTGTTTAATTAAAATTAATTTCTTTATTCATTACCTGTCTTTCTATCTAAACCCTTACCTTCCGTTTTGGAGTCAATACTGTGTATTAGCTCCAAGGCAGAAGAGTGGTAAGGGCTAGGCAATGGGGGTTTAGTGACTTGCCCAGGATCACACAGTTGGGAAGTGTCTGAGGCCAGATTTGAACTTAGGACCTCCCATCTCTAGACCTGGTTCTCAATCCACTGAGCCACTTAGCTGTCCCCTTTTTAAACATTCATTAAAAAAAAAAAAGTTCTAAATTTTTTCCTCCCTCCCTGAGATATAGTAAGCAATTTGATGTAAGTAAAATCCTACAAAACATTTCCATATTAGTCTTGTGGAAGAAAATGCATATCTTAAAAAAAAAACCCATGAAGAAAATAAAATAAAAAATAATGTTCTTTGGTCTGCATCAGTTCTTTCTCTGGATATAGATATCATTTTTCATTATGAGTCCTTGGGAATTGTCTTGGATCATTTTATTGCTGATAAAGCTGAGTCACTCACAGTTGATCATAGTACAATATTGCTATTATTGTGTATACCCTTCTCTTGGTTTTGGTTCTGTCACTTTATATCAACTAATGTCAAACCACTAATGTTTTAAGAGAACATAATATATTGTAGATTAGCCATTCAACTGGGAAGATGATTGTAGAGTGGCACATTTTTCAGTGATATGTGCAAAATGCAAATAAAATATAATTCTAAGAATATCTCATGAAGTTGGATAGTTATGAAACTTTGAATTCTAGTAATCAGAATAACTTCTATGATTATTTTTAGCATTTCATCCCTCCCTCAGCTCTGCTACTTTTATTAATTTTCTTTTTTTTTTTTTAAACCCTTAACTTAAATGTATTGTCTCATAGGTGGAAGAGTGGCAAGGGTGGGCAATGGGGGTCAAGTGACTTGCCCAGGGTCACACAGCTGGGAAGTGTCTGAGGCCGGATTTCAAACTAGGACCTCCCGTCTCTAGGCCTGACTCTCAATCCTCTGAGCTACCCAGCTGCCCCCCCTCTCAATCCTTTTTTAACTGCTGATTTTTTTATTTTTCTCGTCTGTGAGCTTTTTCTTTTTTCATTAATTCTTGCTTTCCCTTTTGGGATTAATGCTTTTGCCTGATTTCAATACTACTGTCTTTGTAGCTTTTGCTTTGTCCTTTTTCTATTGCATTTCCATTTTAGAAGCAACAGTTTATGAGGATAGTAGTATCAGACAATAGTAGCCTTATATGGTAGAAGTTTGTCCCAAATTGAAAAAGCTGTCATCTTCTTCCCATTGTATTGCCTTCTACTTGCTATCATTCTCTCTTCCTTTCCACCATCCATTCTGGGTGCCTGCTTCCTCCAGGAATTCATGCAAAAATAATTTGAGATTCTGAAATAACTGGTTTTATTTTTATGAAACTGAAAGAATAATTTGATGATTCCCTATTATTATTAACATTTAAAATGGGAAAGAAAACAGATTACCTTTTTCTTCAGGGAGCAGTTAATTTGATGTGATTATACTCCAAATAAGAGCTAGAGGATAATATAAGATCTATTCTAATAATTAGAATTTTTCTGTCAATATTTTAGTAATGTGCAACAGATTTATATAAATATGAAAATCTTCTGGTACTCTAAAATTTCTTCTCTCAACCCATCTAATTCTTTTAGATTTTAAATAAGGAACTACAAATAAGACTATTAAGTCTTTACAAAAATAATATTTTTGATATTGAAACCATTATCTCTTACTCTAGTTTTTAATAGAAGTTCACTGATTTACTCATCTTTAACATATAATCTAGTTAATTAATATTGTAATGAATAAGTCTCTGTTAGATAATCCATCTATCTTATATCAATGGTTCATAATATGCAATCATAAGCATCTGTTAAAGGAATTAATCAAGAGTATAGTTTCTAAGAATACAAGTTCACTGTTTTACAGCTTATTTGTTTTAACAAAATAGCATTAGGAGCTTATAATGTAGTTGGAGGCCAACTTATTATCCCAATAAATATTATGTCATTGTGATTTAATATTTTTTGCCTCAATGAAGCTGCCAAATGTTCATTAAAATTGGTTTCATATTAGAACAAATTGTTACAAAGCAATAATTCACATCCCTATTTAATTCTAATCTGTTTCTTCTCCCTATTCCATTCCTGTAAATACAAATGACAGTAGTATGTTATAATCAATCAGGCCTTCTGTATGGTAACATAGGTAAATTATAAAATTTATATTTGTATTACTTCGGGAATATCTGTGTTCATGAAATTAACAAGCCAGTGAAAGGAGTATGTAAGCCTTTGGAGAAATTAGTGCAGAGACAATGAGCTATCATGAAACAAATTTGATATTTTATCAGAATAATTAACAATTTGTAAGAGCAGCTGGATGGCTAAATGGATTGAAAGCCAGACCTAGAGATCAGAGATCTTGTGTTCAAATTTAGCCTCAGACACTTCTTTATTTTTTTTAACAACCTTATCTTTCATCTTAAAATCACTACTGTGTATTGATTTCCAGGCAGAAGAGTGGTAATGGTAAAGGCTAGGCATTGGGGGTTAGATGACTTGTCCAGGATCAGCCAGCTAGGAAGTGTCTGAGGTCAAATTTGAACCCAGGACCTCCCATCTCTAGGCCTGGCTCTCAGTCCTGTTGTGAGGAAGATTAGTTAGTTAATCAAGTATTAAGGATGTACCTAGCAAGAAGGAGCTGGAGCTGGTGCATTCTATGATGGAATGAAGGAAGAGGAAGGAGTGCCTTGTGCCCTGAGAGAGAGAGACTCCATTAGTGGTGGGCAGCATCTCAAGTTCACTCACTCTTCTTGTTATCTTGGACCACCTAGGATTTTGGCATCCTGTGAACCTCTTTGGAAAACTGTGAGAACCCTCAAAGCCACCCCTCTGATCCATAGCTGTGCTGTTCAAGGCTGGCTGGTTCCAGGCCTGAATCAGCTTCCCAGAGACTGCACTGCTCCTTGGGCCCTGCCTGCTGGATCACTTAGATTAGAGTAGAATAAGTCCTCCCCTTGCCCTGTGGTTTTGCCCTTTAGATTTTAAGTATAGAAATCCCTTTCCCACCTTTTAGTTAAACATAATTAAAGCTGTTTAAACCATTACCTAGTCTGTTGGTTTCCAAAGGCTCTGGCCTAGTAGTGAGCTGCTGACAGTTGGCCAGCAGCCATTTTTGTCAGATAGGAGCAGCTTAGCTGTGACCCCTGGTCTATCCTGGTCTGTCTCTCCTACAACCCAGTGTGTGTACCCACAACTATTTAGATTATATTTTAACATCCCTGGTGCCCTCCATTATCTATATTTCCCATAGTTGGCACTACCAGATGGTTGGGTAGAGAGACAGACAGCAAGTATACTCTTGGGCTATTAGAATCATACAGGAAGCTCAGGGAATCTGGACATTCTGAGCGGGAGCTCAGCCATTGCGTGAGAGCTGAAAGTTCTCAACCAGTGGTGAGCTGCTCAGAGCTTCTCAGCCCCCACCCCTGGTCATAAAATCTCTGGGTAGGAAAAATACTATTGAGCTTGGAGTAGCCCCAGAGAAAGGGATTTTCTTCATTTTTTTTGTTTTGTTCTCTGTTGTTATGTTTAATTGTACTTGTATTTAATTGTGTTCTTAATTGTTATTAGTCAGGAACTGTGGCTAATAATACAATTGATTTTGTGTATGGCTGGTCAGTTTGGGTGGTGATGGGAACGATGCTGGTTGAAGACTGGATCGATAATGTTTTTTTGGTTCTATGGAAAGGTGTCTGGGCTCTTCCTTACCTGTGGCTTAAAATTATACCCAGGTATTTTAGAGGAATGATGGACATTGAGGTTGCACAATCGATTTTAACTATTAACATACTAGATTTATATTTCATGCCAGTTCTGATCTTTACTGGTTATTTTGTATATAAGTTAAGGTGGATGTTATTTCATATTTTGTATTGTGTTAAGATAATTGTGACTTGGTGTTTGAGGGATTCTAAAACCAAGAAGATGTTAAAGTTGTTGCAGATAAAGTTAGATAACTTGGAATTACATATCCAAAATGGTACTCTTTCTGGTCAACCCCTTGGTACTCCCCATACTGGCAACATGGCTGAATTTGCAAACATGGGTATTTCTGACAAAAGTATAACATCAAAGGCTGAGTTGGAACAGCAGGCTCACAGTAAGGGTGAAAATCCCATTAATCTTTTTCCCCTTCGCGATCTTCCAATCATACACGATGATGGTACATTCCATGTAAAACAACACAAAAGATTTAGGTCTGAGGATGTGGAAAATTTGAAACGAAAGATCCCAAATTTGTATGATTATTCTGGGAAATTTGTGAAGATCTTTAAGGCATTTGTGAAACAACATGACCCAGACTTTGAGGATTGTTGGTATGTGTTAGGGGAGATCTTGTCACACCACGATAGGGCCAAATTTGTAGAGGAGACCAGGAACACAGAGGGAATGACACCATGGCCTGTAGCCTGGGAGGAACTGGACCTTAATTCAGTTCCCATATACCGTATGTTAAAGCAAGCACAAAAGTCCCTTATCACAATTATGGAAAAACATGCAAAGCGTCCAAATTCATGCTCTAAATTCATGGTCTAAAGGCAGATAGCATTAGAGACCCCAGCTACATTTCTGGACAGGATTATTGAGGCAGCTGAAATGTATTTACCTATGAGCATACTGGAAGATACTACCATGGACCATGTGAAAAGGATTTTTGTTAGGAATTCTGTTCCCCAGGTAAAGAAATTCTTCATGGATAATTACCCCAATTGGGAACTGTTGAGCCTAGATGAGATAAAGCAAAAAGCCACATACGTGTTTGCACAGAAGGACAGGGGAAGTGATGACAAGGATATCATCATTGAAAGCCTTAGAAAGCAGTTAAGGGAGGCAAATTCTCGAGCTAATGAAAAGGAAATAAATGAAATTAAGACAGTGGCAGCATTAAGGGCAGCAGAAAAGAGGAATAATAACAATAATAATAAGACCAGTGGTAATGCAAACATGAGAAATCAGAGGCAACAATCTTGCTATGTCTGTGGACGTATTGGACACTTTGGGAGGAACTGTAGGTACAGAAAGAGATCATATGGGCAGAGATACAACAATAATAACAATGGATTTAATCGGTATAATAATAATTATGAATACAGGGGAAATAACTGGAATAATGGTTTTAATCATGGAAATGGCCAGCAAAATGTGTTCCAATGCCAGAATGCATGCTGTCAAAGTGCACAAGCTCCTAATTTGGCAACGATGCATGATTATCTTCGTGTAGGAGCCAGACCCAAGTTTGGTCATGTTGTACAGGGAAATGTTAATAATGGTAACATGAATTGAGGGACAGCTGCATTATGAAGGTGTGCCCAAAGTTCAGAAGTGATTGATCAAGGTAATGGGACTAAAGTGAATGTTGATGACATTGTATGTGTTAAAAATAATGATGATGTAATTGTGAATAATGGAAATGGTGCACTTGGTGTTAATATTATTTTGATTGGTGATAATAAGAATTTAATTAATAATGGTAATGAGTTGATCAGTGTTAATTTAAATGGAATCAATGATAGTCTAATCAATGTGAACCACCCATTTGCTCCCTCAGATACTTCTTAGCTATGTGGCTCTGGACAAATCACTTAAACCCCATCTCCTAGCCCTTACCACCCTTCTGTGTTGGAACTGATACACAGTATTGATTCCAAGATGGAAAGTAAGGTTGTTTTTTTTTTTTTTTAAAGTTTACATGGGCTTAATATTTATAGGTTTACTTTTTGAAAAAAAAAATTAGAGCTCTTTAAAATGTAATTCTACATGTAGTTTAAAATAACATAAAATAGTTTTAGTGCAGTAGAATAAACCTGGTTCACAGAATTATAAATAGTCAGAAGGTAGCATTTCTTGCTTATACTAGATTTTCCATATTTTATAGCTTTTTAAAAAGCAAGTAATATGATCTATTAGAATGTAAACTCCTTGAATAAAGGTAGACTTTTTTGTTTAAAAAAAACTTTTATGTCCTCATCTTATATGACTAATAGAATAATATACTTGAAAGAAACCCGAAAATCTATAAAATTCAACTTGTACCTAAACAAGGAACCTTTCAGTAATATTTGACCCTTTTTTATTATAGATTATAGAAGCTTTATTTTTATTATGGAAGCTTTATGCAATTATTTCCTCCCTTTTAATTGGTTATTTTCCTTCTAAATTTAATTGTATTGTTTTTTAATAAAAGTTGGCCGTTTTAACTTCTATGACCCTCTCTACTCTTTGACAGGATATATATGAACTCTTCTTTAACCCGTAAGTTTGAGAAGTATTTTTTTTTCATCTCTCTACTTATTTGTTTATGATGTGATATCTAGGTCATGTATTCATTTGGATCTTATTGTAGTATATAATGTGAGATCTCAGTAACTCCAATACTACCATAATACCTTCTAGTTTTCCCAGAAATTTTTGGAGAATAGTGTGAATTGTATTAGAGTGTTTTTTTGTTGATTGGGCAGTATGTTACTGCATTCATTTGTTGCTGCGAACCCTTTTCCTAATCTATTCTACTGATTGCCATTTTTTAAACTAGTTTTGATGCTTCATTTAAAGATTTGTTTATTCTTATTTTTATGATTAGATGCTGTTTCTTAAATATAGGAATCACATGTTATGTTACTTTTGTATTCTCTAGTCACAAGCAACATACTAGGTATGTGAAAGGTACATTATAAACATTTGATGTTTGGTTGGTTGAATGCATACTTATTCGTGTTCCATCACTTTTGTGAAGTTTTTGTTATTTGGAAGGAGTTTGATAACACAGAATGGCTAATTAATGTGATATTCTTCAGTTAGGAATACTCGTGAAACAAATTATGTAATAGAAGTATTTGTAATAAGGTGTCTAGAGATAATTGCAAATCACAAGTATGGCACTAATTCACTGTGTGAATTTAGGCAAGTAATTATGATCTTTATTTCACAGTTAGGATTATATTTACAATATTAGAAATTAATAGGGATACATATAAAATCTTCTACTTTGGTATAGAAAGTCAACTATGGCCCAAAATGATGGAGCTGTTTCCAGATAAATCTACCTGGAAAAAAAAAAAGCATCTGGGAGTATCAGTGGGGAAAGAAAGGAAACAAGCATTTTCATTGTTCAAGAGTTTCTTATATTCTCTCAAGTTTCTAACCTGAAGGATCTTGCATTGTAATGAGAGATTACACACAAAAAAGAACTGCAAAGCAGATGATAGATGGTTTTAAAGTCTAGATGTCAGAAACAAGTTGGGGAGGGAACAGTGCCAAATGCTTTAAAAATTATTGTTATTAATCAGTCATTAAATTATGAATTAATGATCAGACTCTGTCCTGAAAAAGCTTACATTCTTAGGTATGTACATATACTGGTTTTGCAAAACAGACAAATCAGATTATCTCAAAAAGGGAGGCTGTAGCAACCAAGTGGGTGGCTAGGGACATGTTAATGCCTTATTCAGAAAGTGGCACTTGAGTTGAATTTCAAAGGAAACCAAGGATTTTAAGTGCATAATGTTTATAATATAAAGAGTCAAAAGTGAACCATCAGAGTATGCTGAATTAGTGTCAGATTAGTATCAAAATCATTTTGGTAGCTCTGTGAAGGGTGGATTGGTTTGGGGAGAGGCTTGAGTCACAGAGACTAATTAAGAGGATATAGTAGTCTAAAAAAGAAGTGATAAATGCTTCAACTAGGGTACTGGCTTTGTGAGCGGAGAAAAGGGAAGATTTGGCAACTGATATGGTCCTACCTTGTCTTGCTGCTACTGAATAAAATCTAGTTGCCTCCACAATCAATAGAAAATCTTATGGTGTTCAGAGCCCTTCCTAACCTATGACCCACACCTTTCTCAGATTCTCATTCCTTACTCCCCACTCCATACTCTTTGGTCCAATGATACTTGCTTTTTTTGCTTTCCCATTAAAAAAGACACCCCATGTCTTGGCTCTAGGGATTTATTCTGCTTGTCTTTTTTTCCCGGAATGCTCTCCCACTTCATCTTTGCCTACTGATTTTGGTTAAGTCCCAACTGAAATCCCACCCTCTACAGGAATTCTCCTCAGCCTCTTTTTAATTTTTAGCAACTTCCATCTCTTAACTATTTCCTGTCTTTTCCATATATAACTCATTTGCATATAGTTTGCTTATTCTCTCCCTCATTAGATTGTGAGCTCCTTGTGGGCAGAGACTGTGCTTGGTGCTTAATAAATGTTTACTGGTAAAAATCAACAGTTGAGCATGACATGAATTTTGTAAATGTTGGGTGATTTGAAGGTTGTTTTTTGAGGTGGTGTCTTCAAAATGTGATGATTTTAAGTGTTCATTTAGAAGGAAAGAGAATGAGTTATGTTTTAAGCAGAGTCTGAGACAGACAGATAAATAGAATGAGAAACAAGAAAGTGAGATTATTGTAGAATTTAGAAGAGAGGAGAGAAATAGACAGCATTATTTTGTTTTGAGAAAGAAAGGAAAGATTATCTCTAACATCTACCAAACATATAGTAAGCCTCTTTGACTAAACTTAGAAAATTTTCTTTTCTTCCCCATTTTATATCAATTTACCTGACCTAAATGATTTCTCAAGGTCCCTTTCACCTGACTATGCTTTGTTTTCTTTTTAAGTTGATTATAAGTTCTTGTACTCCCTTCAAATTATTATTTTTATTTTATGAGTATCAATTGCAGTGCTGTTTGAAATGAGAATTTTTTCATCAGTGTTTTAGACTAAATAACTTTCTATATGTGACACTGTCTAAATTACAATTATGTAATTGTTTTTTCAGAATATGTGAGATCCAAGCTGTTGATTGTACCACAATTTCATCATTTACTGTGAGGGAATGTGAAGGATCCAGTAGGATGGGCTCAAGGCCACGACGTTATTTATTCACTGGACATGCAAATGGCAGCATTCAAATGTGGGATTTAACCACTGCTATGGACATAGTTAATAAAAGTGAAGATAAAGGTAGGTTGCCATATGGAGACTGTTCATTCATATGAGGTACTAATAAAAGGATTATGGGGGCAGCTAGGTGATTCAGTGGATTAAGAGCCAGGCCTAGAAATGGGAGGCCCTGGTTCAAATGTGGACTCAGACACATCTTAGCTGTGTGTCCCAAGTCATTTAATCAGCATTGCCTATCCTCTTCTTCCTTGGAACCAATACACAGTATCGATTTTAAGGCAGAAGATAAGGGTTTAAAAAGAGGAGGTAGAATAATAATGAATGTTTGTATTCCTAAGATGTAGGGGGTCCAACTGAAGAGGAACTTCTTAAGTTATTGGATCAGTGTGACCTGAGCACGTCTCGATGTGCTACTCCTAATATCAGCCCAGCAACTTCTGTAGTTCAGCATAGCCGCCTGCGTGAATCAAATTCTAGGTAGGTCCTATTATGAAACGTGCTTAAATGCTTTTTAGAAAAAGGGATTTGTTTGAATGTTGATTTTTTTTCATACCTTTTTAAGAAAATAGTATAAATGCATCTTAAAGAGATTTATTATGGTCCCAGTAGCCATACGAACATGAATGACTTGGAATCTTAATTTGGTCTGTGTGTTTTGGAGACAACTAGATTTTTCCCATTTGGCTTCTCTTGCAAATTGTTGCCCAGGTATATATCATATTTTTATCTTCTTAATTGTTCCAGTGAAACATTTATTAATGGAAGATAAAATTTAGGTTGCATTGTCTCCTATAGTTGCTATATTTATAATTTATAAAGTGATACAGTCTCCAATAATTTTTTTTTAATTCTCACCCTTAATTACCTTACCTTCTAATAATAACTTCATTTTATGATGAGTTCAAAGAATTTTCTTCCCAAAGGTTTCACATCTTTGAAATAGATTGGCTTGCTTATGAATGACATTACACATTTAATTGGTGATAAATATATGTACCCAAAGTCACAGAATTAAACTTGAATAAAGCAATTTTTTCTTTTAAATCTATTTCAGCCTTCAGCTTCAACACCATGAAACCATCCATGAAGCAGCTACTTATGGCTCAGTAAGGCCTTATAGAGAAAGTCCTTTGTTAGCAAGGGCAAGGAGAACTGAGAGCTTTCACAGTTATAAAGACTTCCAGACTTTTAATTTGAACAGAAATTCGTTGGAAAAATCTGTGCCTGAAAATAATAGTCTGTGCCCATTACAGGGAGAAATGAGGTGGGCAATGGGAGAGTGCAATATCTCTGAAAAAAAGTCTCCTGGAACAGAAGCAAAAATTTCAAGAGAAGGAGATGGAATTGAAGCTCAGAAAATAGGTGAAGGTTGGTTAGAAGCGAAGAAAAGAGGCTCAGACGATGAAATCGAAAGCAAAGTAGAGATGAAGAAGAAAGGTGGATTTGAAGGGGGAGGGTTCCTTGGAAGAAAGAAAGTTCCTCACCTGGCATCTTCACCAAGTACTTCAGATGGAGGGACTGATTCACCTGGTACAGCGTCACCTTCACCTACAAAGACTACCCCATCTCCTCGGCATAAGAAAAGTGATTCTTCTGGTCAGGATTATAGTTTATGAAAACACTAGCCAATATGGACAATTATGTCATTGAATAGTGATGAAAGTTAATTTAACTGGATTTCAATGCTGTTAATTCTTACACAAAAACCTTACAATTTAAAATGGGTTTCATTTCAGTATCTTTTTAAGAGAAGGGCAAGATGGTTGTTAACTATGTTTTTCATATTGCTTTGGATTTAATAGCACAATTAACAGTGACATTTTAAAAGCTAGAGTCCAGTTTTGTTTGTGTGTCATTATGTGGAAACAGAGCTCAATACTTCAGAGAACAGTGGCATGCTAAGATAGCATGAATGTTTCCATAAAGAGTGGAAGTTGACAGGCTTTGATCCTCTAGTCATTTTAACACTAACTTGTATTGAGATTTTGGGCATGTCACAGTTTTTTGGTGACCCTTGTTTCCTAATTCATACAATGTTTAAAAAGTGTTTTGATCCTTACTTGAAAGGTGCTATGTATGTGAAAAATATTACAGTAATATTCTAATTATTAAACACTTGTAATGTCAAATAATACAGCCCAGCATGTCGAACATCTTTTAAAGGGATTTTTCTGTCTTGGTGACAGAAGTCATTTTTTAATTCTTCTTTTTGGACCTTAAGTTTTGGACCTTTATTTGTACTACAAATAATGAAAACCTATAGCCCCACCTAAAGGATCTTTAGAACTATGTTTATGATTTACAGTGAATTAGAGTTACCTTTGGTCATCGTTTCTCTAAAAGTTTGATGAAACATGATAGTAACTCAAAAGAAAGATTTTTGTACCTCTGTGGGAAACCGACTTAATTTTTCTGTCTTGTTTATTAATTTACCATGGCTAATTTTTTCTCCAGATCTAATAAAACTAAGAAATTTTTGGCTTAGTCATTTTATTAGTTCATGACATTGTGATTCTGAACATTAAGTTAATGCTTTTGGTTGCTGAAAGATGTTGTTTTGCATATATTTGTCTTCATATTAAAAAGTCAAAGAAAAGGTAATTATTTATTCTGATTTCTTCATTTTTTCCTTAAAATGATTTCAGGTATTTACAAATATGGTAACTAAATTTAAAAGGTATTAAGCATTAGTTTTGGGATGCTGTGCTTATTAAAATTACAGTATAATTGTGTGAAGTAAAATAAATTTTTTGAAGGTTGCCATGTTGTGAATGTTTTCCCAGGGGTTTGAATATCAAGTTAAATAAAAGTGATCATTACAACCAACTCTTAGTTATTTGAGAGGTGATTTTTCTGTTGTCTGTACTACTTTTCTTCTTCTTAGCTTGGACTTTTTCTTAGCACCTAGGCTGTACACAAGGGAAAGAAATAAAGTAAGCATTATTTTCATACTACAAATTTAATCATGATGGTAAATTATTAATGGATTTAAGCATTATTCTAAGTGCCTGAATTACAAAGGCAGAAACAGTTACCTGCCCTGAGGACTTCTAAGTTCATTGGGAACAACAGTCTGTGGGTGCTGAAGTAAGATCACTTTGGCCTTGTGAGAAGTCTGATTTCCACACCTGTTTTAGGAACAGTGTTACAAGTGCTTTGAGGATGATTCTTGAACTAGGGGGTATGGTCGTAGATAACTGAGTGATTGAGGCTTTCCTGAAAGAAATTCAATTATCCATCAATCCTTGATCTTTATTGTCACAGTTAAAAGAAAGTGAGCATAGGCATCCAGTAATAATAAAGAAGAAAAAGACTATCCAAGCTATGTCTGGGGCGGGGTAAGGGGACATCATCATCAGAAAGCTCCAAGATGAATTGGATTACATTACTTGTGTATCTCTGACGTAGTGATTTATATTTTATATTTCATTATAACCTATCAGGCCAATATTATGCTAGTTTTAGCATTATGATGTGGTTCTATTGTCTTGTTAAACTGCCTGTGGAGAATATGTGTCACTTGAACAAAAAGAAGGGAGAACTAGACATTTTGACTAATTCTCATAACCTTTGCAAATTCAAAATCTGTATCAGATATAAAGCCACTTGTCTCCCTGGTTTAGGACACCAAGTACTCAAAATAAGTAAAGGTACTTAGCATCCCCTCCATATACACACTCCAGACAGCAAGGCTGCATAGGCAAACTTGATGCACTGGTTTGCAACAGAATGAAATATCCTTGACCCTACCTTTCCCAGTACTACAGAGATCCAAAAACTGCAGACATCTGGTGAGGCTGCAAGATCCAGTGCCACAGCAGTGTTCTGTGCCCTGCTCCACCAGGCTTGGGGAAGGAGACCAGCATCCAACTGGAGCCAGTTGTGTCCTACCAGAGATCATGTGCAGCAGAGAATTAAGAGAGTGAATTATAGGGAAGAGGCAAAGATAACAGCCCCTAGGGAAATCACCGCCAGAGGGGAAGGAGTCAGAAAGTGAGCAGCAAAGGGTTGGTGGGGGAAAGAAAAAAATTTATTAAAGATCTCAGAAGGAAGAACATTCAGAGCATAAGCAGATAAACTAGCAAAGACATTAACTGAAGGACTTATCTCCTGATTTGGTAAACAAATATGAATAAATAGCAACAAAATATCTGTAGGGATTTGGTACTTTAGAGACTATTGATCCTCAGGAGAAAGGGAAACAGCTCTTGAGGGGCAACTGACTACCAGGAGAAGGGAGAGCATTAATCCAAGGAAGAGATTTTTGAGGTAAATGCAAGAAAAATGGGCAAAGAGAGGACAAAAGTCAGGGGCATAGGAAGAATTATATCATGGTACAATATCCTCTGTCTTATCTACAGGAATTGGTATTTTTCTAACAAAATATTTTTGGAAAAGGAGGGACCAGGGGGCAAGCTCTACAAGGAAGTAACAAATTATTTAGGAGAACCCAAAATAGGTACCTCAAAATTGTAATTACATAATGAATGCAGAGAATATACAGTTACCTCTAAGGGCCATGCATCAAACAATAAGTCTAAAATTAACAGAAAGGGAAACTAAATGATTAAAGTGAGGGAAAGAAAACAATTCTAGGAAAAAGGTGCAGCAAGGGGATTTGTCCTTGGCTGCTAATATAAACTGCAATCAGTGACTGGTGTTCAGGGAAACTGAGAAAGTCCAAACCATGGGAATGGATTTGGACTAAGGCCTGGAGACAGGAGGCTCTGGGTTCAAATCAAGCCACAGACACTTCCTAGCTGTGTGACCCTGAGGAAGTCACTTAACTCATTGCCTAGCCCTTACTGTGCTCTTCTGCCTTGGATCAATACACAATATTCTATAATAAGTCCAAATTCTCCAGCTGTCAAAAGTTAGCAATGTCTTCTTTTGGTCACAGGGATGAGGGGAAAGACCAAGGGCAAGGAAGGCTCTTCTCTCCACTAAAATGATTTCTTCTCAAGGGGTTTGGTTGAACAACTAAACTAACTGATGCTCAATTACTTCATTCCAATGTAACTTCTTTAAGACCATGTCCAATCGCTGAATCTGAATATGCTTCCTGTGCCACATCACTCCTTGTCATCCAATTGAGCAAGTACTAAAGCCTCTGACTGCTTGATTCAAGAGGTGGTCTCACCTGGTTAAGATAATTGGGTGGGGAAATTGATTGATTCACACACATATATGTGTGTATATATATATGTATATACATATATACATATATATATGAGTTATTATTAGGAGAAGGAACAACCTCAGTTAATGACGATTTTCACAAACTTGGATTTCATGCTGGGAATCCTCCCTTATCCCTTGAATTCTTTATCATTGTTTTCTTCCTTTCAGGCTCACCTAAAGTGCCACCTCCTGATAGAAGATGGTTTTTTCTCCTGATCCTTTCCTAGTTGACAGTGTTTTCTAAATTATCACATGTAATTTCATAATCATATTATCACATATTAAATATTGTATTCCTCCTCCAAACCTTTTAGAGTAGAATCCTTGAGGAGAGACTACTCTCGTCTTTGTGTCATCAGCACCTATCAAGCCTAGTATTTTTAATGCATTAGGTACTTAATAAATGCTTACCTAACTATCAAAAAAGGTGCAAAAGATGGAATTTTAAAATAACTAATAAATATAAAGAACTGAAGAGAAGAGGAAGCCATTATGCTTTGCAACCAGTACCTAGTATTGATTCTAAGGTGGAAGACAAGGGTTTTTTTTTTTTTTAATTTTAAAACTGTTTCAACATTATTCATCTTTTTTTTTTTTTTAACCCTTACTATACTAACCAATACTATGTATTTGTGTTCTAAGCCAAAAGACTGGTAAGGACTATACAATGGGACTCAAGTGACTTGTCAAGGGTCACACAGCTAGGAAGTGTCTGAGGCCAGATTTGAACCTAGGACCTCCTGTCTCTAAATCCACTGAGCCATCTAGCTGCCCCCAATATTATTCATCTTAATGCAGGGTATTTAGTCGATATTTGGTGTCAGTGATATTAGTTCTGACCATTGCTGGCAATGAACTTTCATTCATCCAATTTTCTTGGCCCCTAAAAATTAATTATTTTCAGAACATTTTAAGCTCCCAAAACTTTCAAAAAGTACTGCATGCACCATTTTCTAATCAATCTTTAAATCAGAATTTATATCATTAATTTACATCAGCAGGTATTAAAATAAAGTCATTTTAACTTGTATTTGTCCAAATAAAAAAAGAGCTACCAATTAACATAATAATTTACAAACACATTTTATATTACCTTATAATCTGAAACATGTCATTTGTGCAAGTTTGCAATAGAAAACTGAAACTTCACAGAATTTAATAAAATGTTTTAAGTTTTAAAAACTAGTTCTGTATATTAGTTCCAGCTACTTCTATTTTTATAACCTCATAAGGCTTATGTTATAGTTCAGCACCAATGTGACTAACAGAGGGAAATGGGAAAGAATAAGATATAAGCAAGCAAGAAAAAAGGAAGTAATAAAAACTCCAAAAGGAAAGGACTGATAAACAGAAGAGGAGATCTAGAGCAAAGGAGAGCTAATAGGAAAAGAGACACCTTAAAATAAAATAACTGAAGAGATAATAATAAACATTTTCAGCTGCCAACTAGGGGCCAGGCATAATTCAAAGCAGAGACAACATGCATACAAATATGTAACAAACAAGCTACATGCAGAATAAAGAAGAAATAATTAAGGTGTTACAATTAAGAAGGGTCAAAAAGGATTTCAATAAAAGATTGGATTTTAGTTGGGACTGGAAGGAAGTCAAGGAAGTTTCTAGACAGAGCACAAGGGACGACTGGAAACAGAGAAAATGCCTGAAGCTCAAAGATGAGTCAAAGATGTCTTGTTTATGGAACCATAAGGAGTCCAGTGTTTTTGGATCATAGAGTATGTGGTATGTATTAAGGTGTAAAAAAAGATTGGAGAGGTAAGAGTAGGTTAAATTATAAAAGAGCTTTGAATGCCAAACAGTGTTTTGTTCTTGATTCTAGAGATCACTAGGGAGCCACTGGAGATTGAATGTGAGGGGTTTGTGTGTGACAAAACTCAACCTGTGCTTTAGGAAAATTACTTTGGTAGCTGGATGGATGATGGATTGGATTGGGGAGAAATCTGAGGCAGACAGAACAACCAGCAGGTTATTGCGATAGTCCAGACATGAGTTTATGATGGCCTTTACAAGAATGGGGGCTTTGTCAAAGAAGAGAAAGTGAGCATATTTGAGAAATGTCACAGGTGAAATTAATAGGACTTGGCAAGAGACTAGATATGGGAGTGAGAGACTGATGAGGCAAGAATGCCTCTTAGGTTTTGAGCCTTAGGGGCTGGTGCAGTGGGGAATTTAGGGGGGAAGATATTGAGTTTTATTTTGGACATGTTTAGTTTAAGATGTCTACTGCACTTCCAGTTCACATTATCAGAATGATAGTTGGAGTGGTAAGATTCAAGATCACAGAGGCTGAGGAAAGATAGGTAGATATGAGAATTCACTGCAAATAGATAGTAATTACATCCATGGGAGCTGATGAGATTGCCAAATGAAATACTGAATAGAAAAAGAAATGAAAAGAGTCCAGGACAGAAGGAACCCTGTGGGACACCTATGGTTAAAAGGAGTCAACCTTGGTAAGAGAGAAACATTTCATCATGTGAGACAAGTGAAGGAAGAGATAGTGGAAGAAAGTATTTGTATACCTTTATACAAATATATGTTTATAGAGTAAGAGAAAAAAATCTAAATTAAAAAAACTATTTGGGAAAAATGAAAGAATATATTCTTAACTCAGAATTTAAAAAATATAAATCAATAAAATCAATAAAATAAAAAGTGACTGATTTGTAAGAAAACAACTCTACATTAAAAAGCATTTAAAATACATATGCAGGATAAAAATAAGGGCTAGAAAATTTTACTGTGCATCAACTGGATTCAGAAAAGCAGGATTCAAAATTATACTATCAAAGCAAAATTTTTTTTAAATTTAAAAGTGATAAATAAGAATACTATGCTAAGAACACACAACTAAAATAATAATCAGTATTAGGCTTAAATGCTCAATTGCCTTAACATCCAATTCATAAAGAAAATATCTTTGTAACACAAGAATACTTTGTAACACAATAGTGGCAGAAGATTTCCTCTCAGTTTTGGATGAAGTCTAATAATTAAGCAAAAGGGGAAAATATAGAACTGAATAGATTTATTAGAGAAACTATAAAAGACTTTCTTTGGCTGTTCTCTAAATGGGACTGTATAAGAATATATGTATTTTTCAATGCCACATAGAACTTTTACAAAAATTAGACCTTGTATTAGGGTACAGAAGTAAGTAAATAAATAAATAAATTAACAAACAAACAAACAAATATATATATATATATATATATACACACACACACATATATATATATCCTTATCTTCCATCTTAGAATAAATACTGTGCATTGGTTCAAGGCAGAAAAGTGGTTAAGGGCGAGGTAATGGAAGTTAAGTGATTTGCCCAGAGTCACACATCAAGAAAGTGTCTGAGGCCAGATTTGCAAGTAGGATCCTCTGAGCCACCTAGCTACCCCTCAGGGTATAGAAATATTGCAAACGAAGGTAAAAAGGTAAAAATAGTAAATGCATCCTTTACAGACTATAATACAATAAAAATAGTAAGAATAGTATTTAGTTCAAGGACCAGAAACAGACATATCACAGGGATGATATTATATGAAAAAATGATAATGATAAAATAAAATAACACATTTCTGAGATGTAGCAAATTTGTTCCTCTAGTGAANATATATATATACACACACACATATATATATATCCTTATCTTCCATCTTAGAATAAATACTGTGCATTGGTTCAAGGCAGAAAAGTGGTTAAGGGCGAGGTAATGGAAGTTAAGTGATTTGCCCAGAGTCACACATCAAGAAAGTGTCTGAGGCCAGATTTGCAAGTAGGATCCTCTGAGCCACCTAGCTACCCCTCAGGGTATAGAAATATTGCAAACGAAGGTAAAAAGGTAAAAATAGTAAATGCATCCTTTACAGACTATAATACAATAAAAATAGTAAGAATAGTATTTAGTTCAAGGACCAGAAACAGACATATCACAGGGATGATATTATATGAAAAAATGATAATGATAAAATAAAATAACACATTTCTGAGATGTAGCAAATTTGTTCCTCTAGTGAAAAATCATATTCCTATGAGCATACCTTAATGAAATAGAAAAAGAAGATCAATGAACAGAATAATCTTTAAAAAATTTAAGCCAATAAATGAAACTAAAAATCAGCCAAAAAGATGTTATTAAAAATTAAAGAAATGGATAAAGTGGAAACAAAAAAGTAAATGACAGATCAAACTAAAAATTGGTTCTTTGGAAAAACTAATAAAGTTAACAGACGATTAGCTAATCTAATTAAAAAGACAGAAAGCCAAATCAATAAAATAGCAAGTGAGGAGGGTGAAATCTCTCTCTCTCTCTCTCTCTCTCTCTCTCTCTCTCTCTCTCTCTCTCACACACACACACACACACACACACACACACACACACACACAGAAAAAAGAAAACTCAGAACCTGTTATGTACCGATAATAAATCTGAGAACATAAAAGAAACAGAGGAATACCTTAAGAATGCAAATACCCAAACTGTCAGAAGAAAAGAGCTTAAATAACCTAGTCTCAGAAAAGGAAATGGAAGGTATCTATAATGAAACTTCAGAAGTCAAGAGGGAGGGAATTCTCCTGGTCCTAATGGGTTCATATGAGAGCTCTATTTAACTTTAAAAAACAATGCCCAATACTGCCCAAATTCTCAATAATTAAGAAAGCATTCTACCTCAGTCTTTTTATGAAACAAATGTAATCACAATATATAAACCCAGAGAGGATAAAAAAGAAGAAAATGGACATGTTAATATTTGTTCAAAAATTTTAAACAAAATCCTGTCAGAAAATAGCATTTCATCTAAGAAATCATTAATTATAAACAAGTTTGATTTATACAAGAAATGCAATAATAGTTCAACATTAGGAAAATAATCAACCTAATTAATTATATAGAAATCAAAACATCCAAAACCATATGATTATCCTAATAGATACATGAAACAAGCCTTTTACAAAATAATATACACATTTATGCTAAAACCTTTACAAAATGTGGGTACAGAGGGATCCCATCTTTGATATCACTAAAGCATTTTTCTAAAACCAAGGTATTTATGGGAGACTGGTGCCTCTGGTGTGAGGGCTTGCTAAGTCCTTTTCAGGGTTGTGTTCCTCTTTTAGTGTCTAAGTGCCACTTAACTCTTACTTATAGCTTCAAGAATCTGTAGTATGCCCAGCAGCCACGTCCCAGTAAAGTGCCACAGCAGCCAGACTGAGTTGTAATCCAGCTCCAAGTTGAGAGTAATCCAAAGCCCTCAAGCACAATGGTGTCTACCCCAGGCACATGAAGACTGCTCCTTCAGTCCTTTAAACAAGACAAAGACTTGTCCTTCAGAAGGGACAGATGAGGAAAATTTGTTCCAATAGCAATGAAGGTGGTAGAAGTAGGTGATACGGAGCACTTAGAACTTGATTAGATGTTGAAGAAGCCAAGGCTATCCACTCCTGAGCCATCTTGACTTTTGTCTTGCCACTGGACTTCATTGACTAGAAGAGAAGGTAAGGCTGACAGCATTGTGCAGCTCTATCATTTCTACTATGCTCAAGGCAAAAGATATCACCAATGACCCTATTTTGGTCCTCTTTGAATATGAAGGACAACAACCAACTACCAATTATTTAGAAACCAAAGTAAGCATTATATGTAATGGGGATATACTAGAAGCTTTCCCAGTGAATACAGGTATAAAACAAGGATGCCTAATTGTCATACTATTATCTGATATAATTTTAGACATTCTAACATCAGCAATAAGATGACAGAGAAGTTAAAAGCATAAAGAGAGGTAAAGAGAAGATAAAATTATTTTTATTTGTTGATGATACTATGGTAGACTTGGAAAATCCTAGAAAATAAGTCAAGATAAAGAAAGATTGAGACAATAGCTTCAGCAACACAGCAATCTGCAAAGTGAACCCTCAAAAATCAACTGCATTTCTTGACAACAATAATAACAAATTTAAAGAAGCAATTTTAGAAAGGGAAAATCAATTTCAAATAACTACAAAATGCATATGGCAAATGTACATCAATTTATCAAAGCACATAAAAAATTTATACAGATTGAATTACAAAATTATCCTAAATGAGTTAAAGAATAACTCAAAGAGTTGGAAGAATATTTACTGCTTATGACTAATTCATGTCAATATAATAAAAATGATATTACTAAATTTTATTGTACTTTTAATATTATCCCATTCAAGTTATCAAGGGGACATTTTATAGAACCTGATGAAATAATAAAATTCATTTGGAAAAATGAAATATCTAGAATACCAAGAGAAATACTGAAAATAATGATGACATGAGAATAGTACTTCTCAAATATAAAGCAGCAAGAACCACAGCAATCATATAAGTTAAAAATATCAAGCTCAATCAGTGGAACCCACTAGATGAAGGAGAATCAGAAACAATGGAATTCAATAACTAGTGTTCAATGAAGCAAAAAAAAAATCAACTAATTAGGCAAGATTTTTTTTTAAATTTAAAAAAAAAAAACTCCTGAGAAACCTGGAAAGCAGTTTGGCAGAAATTAGGCTTAGATTGGCACTTCATAATATAATCCATAATACATTCATGGATACTTGACTTTAATATTAAAGACCTTACTTAAAATTTTTAGAAGAGAAACATCATAAAATTCTCAAAGCAATGGATAGGCGATATTAACCAAATAGGGAAATCGACCTAGTTACAAAAGATGATATAGCTTTAATTAAATTAAAGTGAAAAAGATTTTGCTCAGACAACTAGCATAGTAAGAGTCAAATAGGAGAAAAAATTTTCATATCAGTTTTCTCTGATAAAGATTTAGTATATTGGTATCCAACATATTTCAACAATTAGCAAGTATAGATAAGACTAACAACCATTCTCAAAAAGATAAATGGACAAATGCTATGAACAAGGAGTTCTCTGAAGAATTACCAAATTTTCACAATTGTATGAAAATGCTCCACTTATAAGAAAATGCAAATCAAAGCAAAACTGATGTTTCATTGAAAACTCTGAAAAATTACAAAAATAATAAATATGTCTATAGTAAATTTTGGAAGGATTGTTTGGATATGATAAGCATACTGACACACAATTGGTGGGGCTTTAAAATGATGCAGCCATTTTGGAAAGTAATTTGGAATTATACAAGTAAAGTGACTAAAATGTCCATACTATTTGATCTTGAGATGCCATTAGTTGGTTTATATCCCAAGAAAGCTATTGATACGAAGAAAGTCCCCATGTTCAACAAAATATTCATAGCGGCACATTTGTAATAGCAAAGAATTGCAAGCAAAATAGATGTCTATTGATCGGGGAATGGCTAAATGAATTGTGATACATAAATGCAGTGGAATTTTTACTCTACTGAAAAAATGATAAATGTGATGAGTACTGAGAAGCATGGAAAGATCTTCATGATTTATGCAGAGTAAAGCCAGTAGAGCTAAAAGTACAATATATACAAGGACTATGAAAATGTAAATGAAAGAATCACTAAAAATAAAAAGTAATATTGCAAAACTATAAAGATCCAAGTATGATTATAAAGATGAGATATGAGAAGACACTTTCAACCCACTGCTTCTTGGAGGTGGGATTTCCACAAGTTTTGCACATTGCATATGCTTTCAGACTTTTTCAACATGTTGATCAGTGATTGTTCTCTTTCTTTTTTTGTCTTTATAAAAATATTATTTTAAGGAACTCTAGGAGGACATGGAAACAGATCCTGGGAAAAATCAATAATGTAGAAAAGAAGACATCAATTAAAACTCATTTTTAAAAATATAAAGTGGTCAGAAATAAAAGGAGAGAAGTTTGGAGGAGCAGCATGGCAGAGGGCATTGAATATTGTACTCAAAGTCCATAAAGCCTATAGTTATAGCCTGTTTTTGACACAAGTCATGTCACATTGGGCAAGTTGCTTAACCTCTTGGAGCTAGCTGCAGTTACTTCTATAAAATGAGTGTCGGACTAAGATGGCTTCTAAGATTGCTTCCAAATCTAAATCTGTGATGAGAATATAAACATATTGCTAGTATATAGTGAGAAGAAGAACAGAGCTATATTTCTCATGGTCTGCCCTTTTCATCACATATTTTTATTTCAAAGTTTGTATGAAAGGACAAAAATCACAAACTTTAAACCTTGAATATCACATAATGTCTAGTCAAAATTGTGTAACTGATTGCATTTTCTTTGCAATACCTATTATTTTTTTTTTAACCCTTGTACTTCGGTGTATTGTCTCATAGGTGGAAGATTGGTAAGGGTGGGCAATGGGGGTCAAGTGACTTGCCCAGGGTCACACAGCTGGGAAGTGGCTGAGGCCGGGTTTGAACCTAGGACCTCCCGTCTCTAGGCCTGACTCTCACTCCACTGAGCTACCCAGCTGCCCCCTGATTGCATTTTCAATAGATCAAGAGGATGGTGTTTTACTTTGAACAAATAGGAGCTAATTAGATGGTATAAAGGAAAGAACTCACATCAGTTAAAAATAATTTCATCAGTAGTCTAGAGAAGTGTATCTGAGCTCTATCCTCTTTCTGTTAGGCTAACTTTTATTTTGAAGAGAAGTAATAATTTTTTTCTGAATTCAAAGATAATGGGGTTAGGATTCAAAATTGAGCAAAAAGTTTAAAGGGTTAGCAAATAACATCCTTCTTTTCTTTGTCTCTGCATAGTGTTAATTCATTACTATTTAAAAAAACAAAATGAACTGATCTCCTTAGTTATTATGCCATTCTATACATAAACTGTCACCAGGATAACCTTCTTTTTGTACAGTTGGTACATAGCATCCTTTGTCATTCCATACTGCATTGTGACATGTTTTTAATGTGCTCCTCTACGTAGTTTTTAAAAATCATTTGCAACTTCAGTTAATGAAGCTAATTAATTCCATATTTTTTGTTAGCAGAATCACACAATTCAACATTAAATATTAGTCAAAGTACTATTAGAATATTTTGATTTACATGATGGCTCTTCGCACTGAAAATAAATGTTTAGCCAAGAATGATTGTATATACTTGTGGTCCCTAAGAAGAGGAATGTTGAAGCTGGTGGTTGCTTGAATTTGGGAATTCTGAGTTGCAGTGGAACTGAAGATGACTGGTGTCCTTGGTAAGTCCAGCACCCGATATAATGAGCCCCCAGTAATGGAGACTTTCCAGAGTGCCTAAGGAGGATCAAACCAGAGTAGGTAGGAAATAGAGCAGAGGCCAGGTCTGTGGCTCCAAACTAGATGAGATAAGGGAAAAGAAAAGATACTTAATAATTCCTCGGCTATATGAGAAACAATGTCACCTTTTATATTAATGGAAACGATATATTTACAATGAAGCTAAATTCAAAGAAGTTAAAATTGTCCATTAACGCTGATTGTTGATGACTGTGACTATCGGTCCAATTATTCAATAAATCAAATTTTATGAAAAAATACGTTATTTCATCATACATCCTAAAACTGTAGAACTCAGTATTTTTACAGTACTCTGAGTTTAGAAGGGGAGAAGGGAACAAGCTTTTAATATGTGCCAACTAGGTAGTAGGCACTATGCTAATATCTCATTTGATCCTCACAACAAACCTGGGAAGTACTCTTTTCCCTATTTTACAGTTGAGGAAACTGAGGTAGATAAGTTAAATAACTTACCTAGAATCACACTCGTGTCTGAGGATAAATGTGTACTCATGTCTTCCCTACCCCAAGTCTAGCAGTCTAACCCCACCTGGCTGCATAGAAAGTAAAATCGTACTTTGTTGTTCAGACCAACAACCTTGGTGTCATCCTTGGCTCCATACTCTTGCCCTATGTAGCCAAAATGGTGCCAAATCTTCTCATTTCTACCTTCATAAAATTTCTCATATAGTCTCTGCTCCACTTTCCACTCTCCACTCACACAACTGTCATGCTAGTTCAGGCTGTTATTATTTCCTAACTAGACTATTTCTATTGACCTCAGTTCTCTTCCCTACTCCAGTTCATCCTCCATATAGCTGAAAAAGTGATTTTCCTAAAACATAGGCCTGATTGGGTCAATACCATCTCCTTCCTATCTTCTTTCTGACAAACTTTAGTGACTCTCTAGTTTACATCTAGAATTAAATGTAAAGTCCTTGGTTTGTTCTCCATCACCTGGCCCCTTCCTCACTTTCTACTCTTTTTATACTTCATATAATCTATGACCCAACTTATTTGAATCTCACATAGAAAATACTCCCTCGTCTCTCTATGTTTCTGCACTTGCTGCCCCCCATACTTAGAATGCTTTCCTTCTGTCCTTCTGCCTCTTAGACTCTGTGGCTTCCTTTAAGGTCCAGCTCAAACACTATTTTCCATCAGTAGCTCTACTTGGCTTCAACTCTAAGGAAGACCATACACCCCCTCAGGATAAGCCGATCCCCTGAAATCTCACCTCCATGCAGCCTGACTCATGTTTTTTGATAACCTCTCAACTCATCTTCAGTTGCTTCTCCCTTCTGTTTGGAAAACTGGAGGGTGGAGCATTATATTCTTCCCAAAGTCTTCCTTTGTCAAGAGCTCATTCCCTTTTAGACAACTCCATTTTCCATCATCAGCTCTGCTTGCCTTTGATTCCATGGGACACCATGCTCCCACAGTCAAATGCTCCCTGGTAGTCTCCTTCTACTCCTTTTTTGGATCCTCACTTGTCCTATTAGATGGTAAAATCCTCAAGGTCAAGGACTGTTTCCTTTTTAATTTATATCCAGCTGCTTAGCACAGTGTAGGGCACACAGTAGGATTTAATAAGTATTTATTAAATATAACTGGATTCTTTTGTAATTTTATTCAATTCTATGTATTAAAATATTTAGAGAAAAACTTCATAGTCTCCACCAGATTGCCAAAGGATCACTGACAGTAAAAAGTTAAGAATTTCTGTTTTAAAGCCTTCCCCTGTAAGCAGGATTGTGTTGGTAAATGCTTAACAGCTAGATTTCCAAAAGACACAACATTTTTTTCATCACTTTCTTATAACTAAACAATCAACAAAATAAAAAATCAAAATTTGGTTTGTGCACTTCTAAGGTGTAAATATTCACACTGAAGATTTAACAATGCTTATTACTGACTCTAAGGTTACCTTTTTTTCTATTTTAAGTGTATTTTGTATGTACCCATTATGAATTGTCTTTCAGATTAGAAGTTGAGTTTCTGATGGTGTTTTTACCTTTCTTTACAAACCCAATGCTTAGCACCATGCCTCACACATAAGTGCTTAATAAATGTTTAATGATTGACTGGAATATTAATATGTAAGAATCTGAAATTTCTGACCTACAAGCATATGAGCTCTCTTGGGGTCAGAGAAGTAGTCATCTCCATGTGCTACCTAATGATGACCATCATCATCTATCCAGCCTCTGCCCCAATGGAGCAGTGCAGTGAAGTTGCTTGTTCCTGAGTTGCCTTATACGTCTACAATGGGAGCAGAGCCGCCATATTGGAGGATGCTCTATGTAAGTTTATAAAGGCTTTGGTCAGTAGTCACACAGATCAATTTTAAGACAGTGATCTATTTTTTGAGCCAAACAAAAGTCTGTTTTGAAAGGTTCATTGGGAAGCAAAATCTTTTCTTTATCCTTAGCTAAGTGAATGCATTCTCCCCAGTTTGAGAGAGAATTGAGTGAAATTTAGGTGTCATTATCACAGTAAGGGCAATTATATTTGTTGTTCCCATTTTGAATTATTTCTAATCAAGTAACAGGCAGGAAAATAACCCAGGTCTTTCTGGCTATGAGGTTAGCTCTCTCACCATTATTATTGGACTTACATCATGGGCTTTAAAAGGAACTAGACTTTATAAGGAACCAGGCCTGATGCACATAAGTAGTAGATTTAGGCTGTGCTTTGTCATGTCTCTAGCTGAGAGAGCTTATTGCCTGTCAGGGTTGAGAAGTCAATCAGTATGTGGGAGTTCCATCCAAAAGAACATGAGTAAAATAATCTCAGAGCAGGCGTTTATGTACTTTGAAACTACCTGTACTTTTTTGGGGGAGGGTGAGAGGTAAGAAGTGGCCACCAGAATTGTGAATTGATCCAACCACTCTGGATGGCAATTTGGAACTATGCCCAAAGGGCTTTAAAAGACTGCCTGCCCTTTGATCCAGCCATACCACTGATGGGCTCGTATCCCAAAGAGATAATAAGGTAAAAAACTTGTACGACAATTTTTATAGCCATGCTCTTTGTGGTGGCAAAAAATTGGAAAATGAGAGAATGTCCTTTGACTGGGGAATGGCTGAATAAATTGTGGTATCTGATGGTGATGGAATACTATTGTGCTCAAAGGAATAATGAACTGGAGGAATTCCATGTGAACTGGAACAACCTCCAAGAATTGATGCAGAGTGAAAGGAGCAGAGTCAGAAGAACATTGTACACAGAGACTGATATACCGTGGAACAATAGAATGTAATGTACTTCTCTACTAGCAGCAATGCAATGATCCAGGACAATTCTGAGGGATTTGTGAGAAAGAAAACTAGCCACATTCAGAGAAATAATTGTGGGAGGAGAAACACAGAAGAAAAACAACTGTTTGATCACGTGGGTTGATGGGGATATGATTGGGGATGTAGGTTCTAAGCAATCACCCTAGTGCAAATATTAATAATATGGAAATAGGTCTTGATCAATGACACATGTAAAATCTAGTGGAATTGCTCATTGGCTATGGGAGTGGGATGGGAGGAGGGGAGGGAAACAACAGGAATCATGTAACCATGTAAAATATTCTAAATTAATTAAATAAAAATTTTCAAATTAAAAAAAGAAAATATTCCAAATAATTAAATTAATTAATTAAAATGCTATTCATAGGAATTTAAGAAAAAACAGAATTAAAAAAAAGAAGTGGCCACCAAGAACTTTGAAACCCTGCATTCCTTGTTCAGTGGCCTAGAATTGTGGCTCTTTTCCTGTCTCCCTTCATGGAAAATACCCAACTCTGAATATATATTCATTGGGTCCTGTGATAGAACTATGAGAGTTATGCTGCTGGGTAGAAAACACTTTCCAGGAGACACTGACTGTTAAGATTTAGACAGGTTTTCTTTTCTTTCTCCCACCCACCCTGGCCACAACAATTTAAAACAAAAGTACTTACATCTCTTCAAGTCCTAAAACAGAAACTAGTTATCCTCTTTTTCTCGAACATCCAAGGACCTTGTCACCAACATAAAAAGTAGGTGAAAGAAACCTTTAAGGAGCTGTGGAAAATGGTAACAGTCTATTTTGCATGTCATTTGCAATTTAAGATAAAGGGTAAGACTTCCTCTCTGAAAGGGGGGAAAGGGTAGATTGCAATGGTTTTCTAAGTGTTACTCATTGAAGCATATGGGTGATCTTGGAGTTTTACGTACATACTATAATTTAAGCAATTATATTCATTTCAAAGCAAGAAGAGGGCTTGCACATATTTTCCTTCTATTTAATTCTGTCGACAATGATCAAGCTGATGAAATATTACAAACAGATCTGCAGTTGCCATTTGAAATCTGCTAAATTGTAGATGTTAGTGTACTCCAACACTCAGTACGTTGTCAGATTTTTATGATAACTTCCCTAATTGCAGTCTCAACATTGTATGTTGATATACTATGAAATAGAAACATTGGTTACAGTTCAAGTGGAGGTGGTTCTGTTGAAACACTTCATTTTCTATTTGAAGTACATAAATTGGCTATTTAGTTTTCAGATTTTAAAAGGATTCTTAAAAGCTGAGATAGAGGCAGTTGTATCAGAAATTATATGCTACCCTGTCAAAAAGCTCTGTGAACCAAGGCTTTCCAAAAGGAGGTTTTGCCCGAAACAGTGGGACCCATACTTAGCTTGAGAGAAGCATGACTCCAATTTATGTGAGATCTTTCTCATATTGAATGGTGTGTTCATATGTGAAATTGGTAGATTTGAATAATCTTAGCTGACTTTTGGGGGTTCCAATTGCCTTCATTTATCCATCAGAAGTAAGAGGAGTGAAGGACATCTGAGAGAAGCAATAACAGCATATTTCTTTTGAGGAAAATCATGGGCCTTTCACTTACCTTGGGGAACTTTGGGTCATGTTGCTCGGCTTCAACTTTATTGGGAATGTCTTCATACTCCTCTTTTTTTTTTTTAAACCCTTATCTTTTTTAAACTCTTTCAAACTAAGTATTGGTTCCAAGGCAGAAGAGCAGTAAGGGCTAGGCAATTGGGGTTAAGTGACTTGCCAAGAGGCACACAGCTGTAAAGTGTCTGAGGTCACATCTGAACCCAGGACTTTGGGTCTCCCCAAGCCTGGATCCCAATCCACTGAACCCCACACTACCTTTTGACATAAATTCCCACTAAGCCACAGAAATAAATTAGTTTTCTATTGCAGTGCCTCTATTCTTCTAATGGAAATCTAGACCCATAAAAATATACATTACTCTGTCATTGACAAAACACACAGACCTGAAATGGATATGCATAGAAAAGACTGGCCTTCATTTCACCAACACAAGAGAAGGATTTATTTCTAGGCTGAGCCTAGCCAGAATACCATCAACCAAACAATCCTTATCTCTTCCCCAAATACAAAAAAACCCCAAATTATGTTCATGGAAATAAACGACACACAGGAGTAACTCTTCAGGTTAAACAACTAGTGAGTCATTACTGAGCAATCTAGGATGTGGCACTACAGTTCAGTTCCATATCTTGAAAGGTTTTTCCATCTGTTACAAATGAGTGTCTGTAAATGTGGTGTGTTCTTTAGTCACAGAACTGAAACCCTTGATGGCATTCATCAGATCTTCATCATCCACGTACTGAAAAACAAACAAACAAACAAACAAGCAACAGCAATTATGGCATAGTATATTCTTTACTTTATCAAATTCATTAAAATCAATTAAGATTTTTTTTTTTGCAGTTAGTAAGGGCAGGAGTGGATCAGAAAAAAGGAGTGTCATAGAGGGTTTAAGATTTGGCTACCACTTGAAAAATGAGAAAGGTGTGAATAGGTAGAGGTGAAGATACTTCAGGACTGAGTAATTGTCTAGAGCAGTGATGGGCAAATTTTTAAAGAGGGGACCAAAGGAAAGGAAATGCTCATCTGTCAGTCTATTTCTAAGGCAACTCTTTCAAAGTTTCACTGTATTGTATCCTACTCATTGTATTTGTCAGATTAGGAATAATGTCACACAGCAGGATAGAACATTTCAGGGGGCTGCATCTGGCTGGCGGGCTGTAGTTTGCCCATCACTGGTCTAGAGTAATGCTTAAAAGTAATAAAGGACCCACCAAAGTGTTTTGGGATAAAAATAATGGGAAATTGCTTCTACATTTTCAGTAAAATATTTATAGATATTCTCTAACATTCAGCCAACCCAAAAAACTAAAAAGATTTTAGGCCATATAAGCAAAAACCTAGAGACTGAATATAATAGTCATATATGTAATCCAAGCTACTGGGAAAGCTAAGACTGGCAAATCTCTTGGACTTGGGAATTCTGCACTGCATTGCACTATGCCAGTTGGGTGTCTCTGCTAAGTTCAGCATCTGTAAGGTAAGCCCCCAGGAACAGAGGGCTAGAATGTTGCCTAAGGCAGGATAGAACTTGCTCAGCTCAGACACAGTGCTTTCAAACTCTGGTGCCAAACTGCAGTAGAATCAGACCCATGAGTAGAATCCATACTTTCCAGCCTGGGCAAGGTGAGAAGGCTCAGTCTTTAAAAAAAGAAAATGAAAGGCATAGAGTTCAGGTTAAGAGTGGTGATCACCCTTCTGTATTTTGCCTTAGTCAGACCACTTCTGAAGAATTATGTGCCTATCTGAATATCACATTGTAGGAAAGATATTAATAAGCTTTTAAAGGGATAAGTCCATAGTGTATGGCTTGCCTAAAGGAGAGTTATTTAGATGATGAAGGGGCCATGCCATATGAAACTCATTTGAAAAAATGGAGATATTTACACTGGGGGCAAGACTTGTGAGTGGAGTCATTGTCTGCAAGTAGATGATGGTCTGCTATATGGAAGGGGGGGCAATCAGTTCATCAATAAACATTAATTAAGCACCAACTATATGCCAGGTGCTGTTTTAAACAGGAAGGTTTAATTTTTTTTTGAATAGTAAATTTTATTGAATGATGAAAAACAGAAGTGATGAGCACAGAAAGCAAGCATTAATCATTCACTAAATTTTTCTGGAATTCTGTTTTTCTGCTTTTCACTTTAAACCAAAAGAAAGATACACCTCACATTTTGCTAATTTGGAGGAGGGCAAGGATATCACCTGATTACCCCAATAGTCTTGAGAGGAGGTCTCATAAACAGCTATAAACAAAGAAAAGTTCTACCAAAGTAATTCTGAGCAACAGCATTGAAAAATATGATTGACATTTCTCCATCTTATGCTTACCAATTCACCAACTATTTAAACATATGGAATAACAAGGTATTCAAAATACCTTTTCTATTATTTAGTACATTCCCAGTTGTCTTTTTCCTCTTCCCTTCTGAGTAAATTGAAAGGCAAAACTGCCTCAAAATAAAAATTGATTTGTTATTCCAACTTGTTTTTAATCAACATTGATATTGCCTTAAGGTTGTTGAAATAGATAAATGCTATACCCTATATATGTATGTGTTTTACTATATGGATGATTTTAGTTAGGAAAACATTTGAATTAGAATAAGAAAACTATATGCTCATATGTATGTGCAGTTTCTGTTTAGAATGCTCCAATGGTCCTTCTTAATCTTGCATTCCTTAAACTATGGAAACAGGAAACATCTTGTTCAAAAAAGTTGTGAGCTCCGAAATAGATTGATCATCCTTGAGAATCCTCCCTAAAATTGTCTCCCAAGGTCTTTGAAAAGAAAGAATTATTTAAAGTTACATTTAAGCTTAGCCTCTGACCTCCCTGATCCCTTCCTGATATCGAGTGAGAGGTAGAGAATGCTCTTAAGAACTCTATGGGAAACTAGACTTCTCTTTTATACAAGGAAACATCAAAAACCTTCATCCATGGCTTACTATTTTCTTTATAGACTTGTATTCCAGCTATTGGCATTTATGCCACTGAAACAAACCCCAAACTGTAGACCAGAGAGCTCATGAATCTGGAAGGACACATTCCAAGTGGAAGTGCTTGGGTCCCCTTCATAGTCCTAATGTTGCCTTGAGATCAAGTCAGCTGACTGCAAAATTCTAAGTTTAGCTTCAGGTATGTAAGTTTTGTGCCTGGTCTTCTTTTTGGTGGACCTATTAGATTGCTACTAAGCCATAGTTAGAGAGCATTTTCTTCTGAATGGTGGGGAGACCAAGAAGCCCATCTAAATCTTTCCACTTCAAGAGATGTTGCTTTCCCGTCCCCTTTCAAATATAAGCTGGATGACCAATTGTGGGGGGAAGATGGAGATGGCCTTTATGATCCAGGACAGGTTGGACTAGGCAGCTAGCACTACAGTTCTCTTGGCGCTAGGAAGATTCAAGTTCAATTCCTGCCTGTGTACTTTGTCACTTAACCTTTTCTAGACCCAGTTTCTTCATATGTAAAATAGGAATATTAATAATACCTACTCACAGGATTATTGTGAGGATCAAATGAGATACTACATAAAATATTTTGTAAGCTTTTATTCATCATATATTATGTTATTAAATTACTTCTCAAGTCCCCAGATTCTGTGATTCTTAGTGTTCTTAAATGACACAAAAGCTGCTGATTTATAGGAGCATAAATTTAGAACTAAAAAGAGATCTTTGCAGTAATTGATTCTAATGTTCCCCTCATTTTATGGGTGAGGAAAGTGAGACTCAGAGAGGTTAAGTGATTTGTCCAGGGTCTCACAGATAGCCCATTTTTGAGATAGGAGTTGAACCCAAGTCTTCCTGACTGAGGCCAAGGCAGTATACCAAGCTGCCTTTCAATAAAACAAAATGAAGGAGAAAAAATACCATTACTATGTCAAATGGTTTAATCATAATATAATATCACAAATAAATATGATATAATATCATGAAAAGTTTTTATTAAATACCTTAATACATCTATTTCTATGTTGGACAATGTAGAAAGCCACAGAAAAAAATATTTGTCCATTATTATTTTATACTCTATGACCAACATTGGTGATAAGAGGTGGCTTGGAATAGAGACTAGAATGCTGTTTGTGCAAATAAAAGCTGTCTTTGAATTATGCCTCTAGGAAGTAATAGCTATATGTTCATGGTTATATCCCTTAACATCTCTGAGACTCCATTTCCTCATCTGTAAAATGGAGATAATAATAGCTGTAGCATCTGCTTCAAAAATATTGCATCAAATGAGGTAATATGCATCTCAAAGGTTTTAGTGGAATTTGTACTATTAAAGATGAATAGTTTTATCTTTTTAAGGCCTTAATGACTCAGAACTCTACTAAGACTTTTGGGACACTGCCTACGAAAAGTATCGACAAACTGTAAAGTGCTTTATGTATGCTATTGTATAGGAGTGTGGTGACAGAGGGCTTCTACCAGGCCAAGGTATCACTTGGGAAGATAATATGACAGCAGGGGGCATGGATTGAATCAGACCTAAAGAAGGAAGGTCTTGGGTTCAAATATGACCCCAGACACTTTGTAGCTGTATGACCATGGGCAAATTCCCATTGCTTAGCCCTTACTACTCCTCTCTCTTGGAACCGATACTTAACGTTGATTCAAAAATGGAAATTAAGGGTTAAAAGAAAATAATCTGACAGCAGCCAAAGGCATAATCTGAGTTAGCACAATAAAGGTTTTGGGAGAAATAAGAAGTTTTTGATAAAGAAAGTAGGATTTAAGTACATCTGTTCCCATTGGCTAAGGAGCCATGACGGTAACTTCTGGGTATATCACTGATTTACTGGTATTTTTAGGTGGATAGAATTTTTTAAAAAAGAAAAATCTCCAGTAATCATATTATTTCCTACACTTAGCAGCAAATGCCTCTCTAAGAGAGTGATTCTGTGGTTAATCAGCATCTGCATTAGGAAAAGAAAAAAGAGACCTCATACTCCATACTTATATATGCAAAGGATATTATTGATTGATATTCTTGACAGCAGATTGAAGCATTGCTTGGCTGTAGATGGAAGATCTGGAAATCTTCCATCTATGCCATACGCACTCACAGGAAGGAGACAGTGCCAGAGATAGCTTTCCAATTTTATCTTTTTATATAAAAAAGGTCTTCTCTCTGATGTGTGTCAGCAAAGATTTCCCCAGTTTTCATCATTTGCCGATGGCTCTCTAGTAGTGATTGGTGGGGAAGCAAAGCATTAGATGTTAATTCCATTTCCAGATCTATGCTGTGGGATCATTAAGCAATGTAATTGGTTGGCGAAGGATGGGAGGTTGACTTATTAGGTCTGTTCTCATAAAGATTGGGCTGCTCTCCTGGCCTTGGCTAGACTGTGAGAAATATTTCCAGAATTCAGGGGCCTTCTCCTTTGCACTGGTGGTCATTAGCTCATAAAGGAATTCTTGGCAAAAATATAAAGATTAAAACAAATTTAAGTGTTATTAAGTTTGCTTCTAACCTGAATTTCTCACTTGTTTTAGCTGCCCCGAATCACTCTCCATTCAAAATGGGCAAATTATCTAGTTCTTCATATATTGGGGTATATTACGTGCATGTATATGTGAATTTTCTAGTAAATAATATCATTTTATATTTAAAAGGAATGATAGAACTTTTATAAAACCTATAAAATTAAACACATGTACATATATAATAGAGGCTCAAGGTTGTAAAGCACATTACAGATATTTCATTTTATTTTCAACAAACCTAGGAACTTGGTACTATTATTATTCCCATTTTACAGTTGAGGAAACTGAGATAGATAGCAATTAAGTGATTTGCCCATGATCACACAGCTGTGAAATATCCCAGGCTGGGTTTGAACTCAAGTCTGAGTGTAGTTAGATGACCCTGTAGATAGGATGCTGGTCCTGGAGTCAGACAGTTGAGTTCAAATCTAAATCCTTATGGGCTGTGTGACCCTGGGCAAATCACTTAATCTCTTCATCCTGTAAAATGAGTTGGAGAAGGAAATGGAAAACTACTCTAGTATACTTTTGTCAAGAAAACCCCAAATGGGTTGACAAAGAGTCAGACACAACTGAAAGAACTAAATCACTTTTTTTTTTTTTAAATTTTAGGTCCAATGTCTTCTATGCTGAACTGCCTTCCTGCCTCTGCCTTATCTAAGAAGCAGACATTTTGCAATGAATTTTGGCAGTCCCTTAGCTGGACTTATGATGAACACTTGACATTGGTCAGTTCACATGAGCCCATCATGATAATGACATCTACTGGATGTACCCATTGAAATAATTTAAACATGGTCCATGGGGGCAATAACACTTATCTGTTGTGACTTTCCAAAGATCTCCTGGAGTAACACCTTTTGAACCCTTTAAGAGTTTTGACCAAGAAAGATATTTCCTTTCCCTATAATGAACAGTACTGAAGCCCATTAGTAAGCAAAGGCAAATGGTCCACCTGTACTTAATTGGGAAAGCAGACCAATACTACATAGTTTGTGATAAAGGAAGCTTTTAGATGATATACAGGCATTTTTTAGATGAAATGAAATGAAATGTTAATGCGTGCTTGGTCTATGCTGCACAAAATTATATCAAACATTTGTGTAAAGAGATTTACTAAGTGAAATGAAGGAATGTGAATGAATGATGGAATAAATGTGAATTATGTTTTTTTAACAATCACTTTCCTGGGCTGCTTGGTGACCTGGCTCAGTCGTAAAGATCAACTTACCAGTCCACTATCATGGCCCATGATGGTCTCCCACAGTGAGTCATCAGTTAAAACCTTCTTGTCCTGGATGTCCATGAGTTGACTGACACTGCGATGCAGAGACGGCTGGGAGTAGGTTCGACTAATCTGGCTTTGGCTTGGGATGCGGAGTACAGACATGCTTCTGTTGCTCCGAATACTCACGGGAGTCCCTGTCCGGGGGATTTTTGTATCAGCCAGCCCCTGAGAAGAAAGTTTATGTGAGTGACACCCTTAAAACGAAAGCAGCCTCCAAGTATGCCAAGGATCATTTGTTGTTCCTTCTTGGAACCTACTGCCTCAATCCCTCCTAAAAAGCTTAAAAGCTGTCGGTAATTCTACTTGCTGTCACTTTGCTTCCTACAGAGGTTAGATAACAAGCTAATGGTCACATTAGAAGCCTGATAAAAGTGTCATTAAGACCCCAGAACACTCATTAAGGAAAGCTCCAGCTATTGTTACCCACGGAGACAAAGGCTTGCTGCATTGCAGGTTTAACAAGGTGATCTCTTCATGCATGTCACCATCTCCGGTTCCCTCTCCACTTAGAACACCCTTCTCCTTGGGCTACTAACATCCTCGGTGTTGCCAAGGTTAACGGTGTTCTCCCACGTCTGGCTGCTGAGGGAGTCCAGCCCTTCCTTCAACTGGTGTGAGAGGGAAAAAAATTGTCACTCAGGTTCTAGGACCTTTGTGTAAAAGTGGGTTCCTTTCCCATCTCCCTCTATTCTTATGAAATCCTGTAATAAAGTCAGATCAGGCTTTCGCTCTAAAGAGGCGATGTCTCTCTAGGATGAGGACCCAGAGTGTTTCTTGGAAATCCAACTACAGTATTTTTATAAGGCAAAACTCTTGCTTTGGATCCCTCCACAGCTGGACACTTCTACTCTACCTTTCCCGTCTTCTTTCGTATTATGCTGTCAATGACTTTGATCTTCTACCAGCCTAGCTTCCTCATTGTCTTCATTCTTGCCTTAGCTCCTTACACAAGCATATGCCCACTACCTTCGAAACCTTGTCTCTTTGTTTATCTCAAAGTCTTTAGGCAGGAAGGATTGAGTTCAAATCCAGCCTCAGATACCTACTGTTTGTATGAATCTGGGCAAGTCATTCAACCTCAACCTCAGCTTCCTCACTGTTGTTATTAAGGAAGAAATAAGTTAAGTAGAAAGTGTAAGTTTGCAAAGGATGGAGGTGTGAGACCCACAAGGAAAGAATTCTGAAATGTTGGAAAAGGGGGTTGAGTGGAAAAACTAAAAAGCTTACACTTTCTACTTAAATACAACTTTATTTAAAAAAATACTAAAAAAATACTACTTATCTCTTCCTTATAACACTGTAAATTGAGGGTAATAATAGTAGCCTCACCTCAAGGTTGGTATATTAGTAAAGCACCTAGCACATTACTTGGCATGTCAATAGACACTTAATAAATGCTTTATTTCCTTCTTTTCTACAGCTTTCCATCCTGCTATTTCTGTCTTTTTAATTCCAATCCATTCTTTAGAGACTCTAATCAAATTCCACTTCCTCCAGGGAAGTCTTCCTTCATTATCTGGGTCCATGGTCGCACCTCCTTCTCCTCTTCTCAGTAGCCTTCACATAGCTTTGTTTCATAATTTCTTAACACACCGATCCCACAGTACTTAGCCTATTGTAGTGACTTGTGCTGGAGTTTTCACTCTCTATGTGACAGGAAGGGCAGGGGCCCTGTTTTTTTCTAAATGGAATCCCCCCTCAGTGCCCAGCTCAGGGCTCTGTACACTCTGTAAGGTATTTAATGCCTTCGCCGTGTGCAGTGGCATTTTTCTCATGTTAGCTGTCGGAGAATTTTAGCGACACTTCACTGTACAATGCACACATCATGCAAAAGAGTCATGCATACACATCATGGCACACCGATACCTCAAAGTGCATGGTGTAGCTTTTGAGGGTGACATTGCTTGACACATCAGATATATCAGCAACCGAGTCAAACTGAGATTTAAAAATGTAGGGGGGAAATCAGTGTTAATAATCTGTTTAAAAAGTGGCCATGGTTGTACAACCCCTACCCCAGCACCCCCCAACTCCCAGACTTTTTATATTTCCCTGAAATGAATCTAAAAGCACCCAGGCAGGCGGGTCAACTGAAAGGTTTTTGTGATGAAAAACACGTGGCTACTAAAGACTAATTGGTTGGTCTCGAAGGTGAATTTTGCTTGTATTATTTGTTCAGGATTTCAGAGAATGATTGTTCCAAATTCCGACCAGTAATTGTGCTCTGTGTAAAACCTGTACTTACAATTAGCTACACCGTATGCTGTGTGACCTTGAAGCAGATAATAAAACATGAATGGCTCTTTCATTCTGGCACCTGTGTGCCTTTCTGCTCAAAAAGTGCTTAAGCAGGGAGAAGGCAGGGACTCCAAAGACAGCTAACCTGATCAGGGGATGGGGTCACCTGGGAGAGGGAAACTTGGGACCTCATAAAGGGACCAGCACAAAATACTGACATCAGGGATTTGGGGCTAGGGAAGGCACATAGGGTGTGTTCATTTATTTTGTTGGGGGAGGGCTTCTTCTTCTTTTTTAAAATGTGCAGCATTTAGAGGAAATAACTCAGGAGAGCAGAAAGCAGAGCTTTGGATACAGAGTTAGAGACACTTAAGTCTGAGGACTGACCTCGACCAAAACCAAAGGAAAATTAAATTGGCCATTAGACTGGTGGGCAGCGTGCTTGTTTGCATCTCTCTAGCTTACCCTCTGCTTCCAGAAGGACTAGGAGAGCACCGAGAGGAACAGACACTTGAGAGTTAGTTTCTAATGGGCTGCTGCAGTGACTCTCATGTGCCTTAGCCTATGGGTTAAATGAGCCATTAGGTTCTCATCGCCTTTGACAAGCCCTTCCAAGCCAGTAGCTGACTGACTAGCTCCCATTTGAGCTTTTCTCCTATGAAAGTCATTTTATTTTGCTTAAAGTGATTTCTAAAAGGAGCAGAGTGGATAAAGGCAAATTTTGTTAATTGGTTTCATTATGTTATACCCCAAATTGGGTTTATGCTATACTGATTTTTACCCCAGTGTCCCCTGGATTTAAATTAAAGCAAAGGTTTAATTATGCTACTCCTTTTCTCAAGAACTTCAATAGATCCCTATTTCCTCTAGGGAAATATGCAAATGCTCTATTTTTTAAAATTATTTTTTCAGGCTGTTTCTACAGTATTCCCCCTCATGTGTTCTCCATTCCAGACACTACATGGCTTATGTACTATTCTCCTTACACAGCATTCTCTCTCCTACCTCTGGGCCTTTGTATAGGCTGTTCCTTTGTACCCAGAAGCTTCCCTTAATTCATTGCTCCCTTTAGAGGGCTGGTATCTCTGGCTTCCTAAGCGGAACTGGGGCTCAGATGCCCCCCACCATATGAAATCTTTCTTGATTCTCCCAGTTCTTAGTGTTCTCTCTCCCTCTTTCTCTCTCCATATGTGTGTGTGTATGTATATATATATATATGTATATATATATAAAATAAAAATGTATTGCTATCTATCCATATACATCAAATACATAAACACTTTTATATTTACTTTTAGTTTACTTATCTATGCATATATTATTTTTCTCTAGAGGAACATGAACACTTTCAAGGCATAGACTTTCACACTAATGTTCAGCACTGCTCTTTGTATATAGTCCTCAAAAAATGATGATTGAATCAAATTGAATTTCCTGGTAAAGTCAATCTCCTAATCTGCACTGTTACTTTGGGATATTTGGGCTATGTCCGAGCTGTGGCTCCTGGATCACTTCTTCCTTCATACCATCTCTCCCACCTTAGCTGAAGCCATTCAACACATTGTCATTTGGATGGAAAACTATATTTTATGATTAATTTCCTATCAAGACACCCTTAGTTGTAGCCTTTATTGGTTCCAGAGGGGCCTCGCCTTTTGTCTTTTAGCTGATCCCATTTTGTTGTTGTTGTTGAATCCAAAGGTCTCACTCACCGGGAGCTTTTTCCCTGTCTAGAGTTAGGTCTTAATGTCACTTCCCAGCTATCGTTTCTAAACTTGGCCATCGGCACTCATTCACATCTCTACCCCTAAAACCAGAGACTCTAACTGTGGGGCACCAAGCTTTTAGAATTATGCCTTCATGTTTTTTCCCCACAACCATTTCCAAATATATGTGCAGCTCCTTTTTTTTTTTTTAAACCCTTAACTTCTGTGTATTGGCTCCAAGGCAGAAGAGTGGTAAGGGTGGGCAATGGGGGTCAAGTGACTTGCCCAGGGTCACACAGCTGGGAAGTGTCTGAGGTCAAATTTGAACCTAGGACCTCCCATCTCTAGGCATGACTCTCAATCCACTGGGCTACCCAGCCACCCCAGCTCCTCTTTTTCAAGTTTCTTTTATGTATTTTCTTTCCCCAATATAAATTTTTTGATGACAGACTATTTTACTTATTTGTGTTGCGTCCCTGCCACTTCGTGTGCATATACAGGCATATATATATATATATATATATGATTTATCAGTTGATAAATCTGTCTATATCTATATATCTATCTATCTCTCCATCTATCTATCTTTCTGTCTGTCCATCTATCCATCAATACATCAACCTATCATCTATCTCTCCATTTATCTCTCCATCTATCTACCTATCTCTCCATCTATCTCTTCATCTCTCTCTCTTTTTCTCTCTGTCTCTCTCTCTCTGTCTCTGCCTCTGTCTCTCTGTCTCTCTCTGTCTCTACCCCATCTCTCTCTCTCTCTCTCTCTCTCTCTCTCTCTCTCTCTCTCTCTCTCTCTCTCTCTCTGTCTGCATGCCTGTCTGTCTGTCTGTCTATCTGTCAGCACCATTTCTGGGAGACTATCTCCAGAGCTGATAGATATTCAAGTATTTTCTTTCTTTTCTAAAACTCTCATCTTTTGTCTTAGAATTGATACTAAGAATTCATTCCAAGCTAGAAGAGTGGTAAATGCTAGGCAAATGGGGTGAAATTACTTGGCCAGGGTTACATAGCTAGGAAGTACCTGAAATTAGATTTGAACCTAGGACTTCCTGTCCTTAAGCCTGGCTCTTTATCTACTGAGCCACAAAGCTTCACCTTGAAAACTATTTTCAAAATGTATGAAACCAAAAATATAGATGACTTCTACCAATAGAAGACTGAAGGCATATTATCATAACATGTGCATTTATGTTTTTATGTTATAGTCATATGGGCATGCTTCCCACAGTCTGATCTCCCAGTTTAGTTTGGTATTTGTTCTAGAGAGTTTTTCAGGAAAGTGATCCTATCAGAAGTGTTACTTTAGGGGGCAGCTGGGTAGCTCAGTGGATTGAGAGCCAGGCCTAGAGACGGGAGGTCCTAGGTTCAAATCTGGCCTCAGACACTTCCTAGCTTTGTGACCCTGGGCAAGTCACTTGACCCCCATCACCTAGCCCTTACCACTCTTCTGCCTCAGAGCCAATACACAGTACTGACTCCAAGAGGGGAGGGAAGGGTTTAAAAAAAAAGCGTTACTTTAAAAGGTTAAAGCCATCATTTGTGTTTTAGCTCACACATTAACAACAAAAAAAAGAAAAAAATTAAAAGCTTATGTATATGGATTATAGAGAGGTCCTTGATAAGATCTTCTACATCACTTCTTAGGAAAAGGAAGGCCTTTCATTAAAAAAATGAAGGATGAGGGACATATACAATGGTATCTAAGATGCTCAAAAAATCCAGTGTTGGGTAGATCCTTTATGAAGGGTTAATGGGAAAAGATACATATGAATTGCATAAAATGAGAAGGCATAAAGGATGTTTGATCAGCTTTGGTGGAAACCCTGGTCAGTAATATTATGGGTCTAAGAAAGTAGATAAGTCCTTTCTAACATAAAATGTAAGGAGGCCTCTGGAAATTGTTTACAAAGCAAACAACAGTTACACTCCTAAGAAAGTTTATAGGGGAAAAGTAGAACAACAACGGGGGATATTTTGATTATTTAAGAATGACAGATCCCAAAGGAACACACCAGAACACTGAACAAGTTCATTCTAGGACCATTCCCCACTCCATTCACTTACACATCCAGTATGGATAGTGGAGTCAACCAAGTTTCCAACAACAAAGGTCGCCATCAGTATTATGTGACAGTGTATGCTTTTGACTATACGTCTTCTTTGGAAGATTGCCAGATTCTGACGCTTTGAAGGAGCCATGATTCCATTAATATGAATGATTCCTTCAAAATGTCGTCTTTGTCCATGTTTTTGGATATATATTCTTCATGAAGGTTCTCCCCAACTAGTATTGAGACAATGTAAAACTGCTATTGATAGTTGTTTGGCCAAGTGATTAGATCTTTCTTAAGATGAATGTCTTCTCAAATAGAACACCACGAGAGGGACTTTGGCATGCATTGAACAATGATTTTTGCCTTCCTTATTTCTATGGACTGGACAAATGGTCTTCACGAAAAAAAAAATCAGGCTGCCATTTTCCATGTTAGATACTTTGGTCTATCTTTCAGAGTCTCTGTCTAGCTACCAATCACCACAGGCACCATTTGAATCCCGCATACCCTACCCTTTCCCACTCCCCACCCTAAAAAAAACCAAATTCCTAAACACTGCATTTAAGGCAATGATGCCACAAATTACTTGGGAACTCAAGAAACCTATTTGACTTAGTCAAGGCTTGATTTTTCCACTATTTACAGCATAAATGAGACAAAGAATGAAATCTGTTAAGTCTCATTATTACTTCCTGTCTGGGTCTCCAAGAGCTTGAACATTAGCTTTTTAACCTAGAATTCATTCTTTGATTTATCTTACATCCTTTCTTCTACATTCTTTTATTTTTATACTTCTATATCTACAATATAAAAATATATTTATTCCATTTATTATTTTATTATCTCATTTATCCTACATTCTTTGGTCTGCTATTTTAACTCAGGAATGACACAGTTCCTGCAGTAGTCTCATATTCCAGAGAATACAAAGCTGGTCCACAGCCTAGCTGTGCCCAACTCTGGGACGACATTCACTCTTAGTTTCAGATTCCCCATATTTGGCTCCCATCTCAAGAGTCGAGACATTTTAATCTAATTTCAATTGATCATTTTCGGGCTCAGAACAAATCCACGCACATTTTAAAAGGCTCTCGTTCCCCAGTTTGCTTCTACTCTTCCTCCATCCTGAGCCACGTTAGTCACATCCGTGACATCCCTTGGACCTCTGTGACTATATTTATGAACACAATGCTCTTCTAAGAAACCTCATGACCCAGGCCAGATGTATGATAGAAAAGAGAACCACACTACAGCTTAATGGAACATACCATATGAGTTTCACCTGGCGGGTAGACACTCAGTGGAGTCATCCTCTTCTGAAGTGGCACTAATGGAGGTCTCTCTCTGATATATGGCTCTTTGTGTATTTTCCTTTGTAGGATCAGAGACAGAAAAATAGCCAGTAGGATCAAACCCAGAGTCGCCATTAATATTATAAACCACAGCTCATTGTAGAACTCAGCATGCTTGCTCCCTGCTCCCATCTTCTCTCCAGGAGTTGTTAGTTCTGGGCCTACAAAACCCAGGGAAGGAGAAGGGAAAACATTATTTCAAAAGGCAATTTAGTGATCTATAGTCCTGTTATTCTATAGTAAATTAGAAAGAAGTTGAGAGCCGTTTGTCACATTGTGCTTATTTGCACTTATGCTCAAGGTGGTATAATGGTTCAATATGTTAGTGGGCTGTAATAAAAAGCTTACTGCACTCTAGAGACCACGCTTACAGTCCTGGCATTGCTGTCTGGGCTGGAAATCACCACAGCATTGGCATATCCCAGGGAAAGGGAGGGAGGAGGATGGAATTAAAAAGGGGGTTATCAAAGTAACCTTGAGGATCGGCAATTTCGGAGCTTCACAAGGGAGTCTGCCTTTCCTGCAGCAAGTACTTCTGGTTAAGAATCCTGCCGCAAAGCCAGGTTAGAAGGTGTGAGTCCTGGGAATTTGGGTGTACCCCACTTTCATCCAGATACTTAGTTCCGAAAGTGGTATGTAAACTGATTTCTGGTAAAGCAAATATTATTTTTCCCAACTGCTTCACCACATACTCAGGGGATCTGAGTATCATGAGCTCAAGAGGGGCAATTGTGAAATTTTCAAGATGAGCATTTAGATCTTGAAATGAGCAAATTCTATGTATTAGAACTTGTTTTATCATTTTGTTCATTGTCTAGACTTAAGAAAGTGGTAGAGGAAATACTGATAATGCAGATTAAATTTAAAAGCATGCTGTGCATTTTTGGAAAGCTAGTTAAATATTTACCAGCTTACCACTGCCTACAGGCTCCCATTATGAGTCTTCCTGACTCCAAGCTTGGCACTCTACCCACTGTACCCCCTGGCTATCCTCTTCTCATCTCTCTTAGGAAAAAGTCCTGGATGTGATTGAAAAATCCTTGTTGAAGCACCCCTTCAAGCAACAGAATCCTAGTCTTTCATGCACAAAAAAAGCCTTAGAAATATTTTGCCAAGTGGTTGGCAGCTAGGTGGCACAGTGGATAAAGTACCAGACCTGGAGTAAGGTAACTCCAAGCTCAAACCTGACCTCAGATGCTTACTAGTTGTGAGACCTTGGGCAAGTCACTTATGCTATTTACTTGACAATGCCCCCTCTTAGTTTTTTCAGTCTTTTTATACTTTACTGCTCTCTATATACTTTATGATCCAGCAAAACCTGCCTTCATTCTTGCTGCTCTTCTCATCCTGGAGTAAGGAACCTAATAAATACTTGTTCATTGAACTGAAGAAGAAATGGAATCCCAGATAAAAGAAAAGATTTGCCCAAGGTCGCCGAGGTAGTAAACAGCAGAAGTAGGCTGCGAAACCAGGTATTGCTTTAATTCCAGTCGATCTCACTCCCCCATGATGCCTATAAAGAGGATATTCAAAAATAGAGTGCAGACTGCAAGTTTTTTACCCTTAGAATGGGACATGTCTACAACTTGGAAAAGGAGAAATGCCTTAAAGGTTCAATAAAAGGCAAAGACTGGAGTGATGGTGGCTCAAAAGAAAGCTTTCTAGCTCCTTGAGGGAGGTCAAGAACATGCTTTGTTTGTACTATTATATCTCCTATAGCAATGTTTCAATTAGTCAGTTAAACAACATGTATCTATTCAACTTCTACTTGCCAGTCACTGTTGGAACCAATAAATCCCTACTTACAAGGAACTTAAGTTTTAGTAATAAGTAATACTTATGTAAGAATTCATATTTACATAAGTATATAATTATGTAAATAAATATAAATATATAAAGAATGAATTCAAATAAATAATTAAAAATTATTAATAGATAACATTTGTACACAAATTGAAGTTTTTCAAAGTACTTTATTTAGATCTATCTCATATGACAATTGGATTCTTGTTCAATCATTTTAGTCATTTCTAACTCTTTTTGATCCTATTGGAGTCTTCTTGGCAAAGATAATGGAATGATTTGCCATTTCCTTCTCTAGTGATTTTTTTTTTTATCAGATAAAGAAATGGAGGCAAATAGGGCTAAGTGACTTGTCCAGGGTCACACAACTGTTAAGTGTCTGAGGCCATATTGAAACTCAGGAAGATAAGTCTTCCTGACTTCAGGTCTGGCTCTCTCTCCACAGCGCCATCTTTCTACCCCATATGACAATGTGAGATTAAAAATGTAATCCTTTAAAGTAAATCCTATTATCCCCATTTTACAGATGAGGAAGCTGAGGCTGAAAGGGGTCAAGGGTAAGAAAGCGATTGAGACAGCATTAAAATTCCGTTTAAGAATTTGGTTGAATTCCAGTTTGAGAGAAAAGTCACTTGCCATATGAACTCTTTGGGTAGGACTCCCTGAAGCCATGTATCTAGCAGGTATTGTCAGGTGTTTTCTCAAATCTTTGGATTCTAATAGTGCAATTTTTATTCTGTGAAGGGAGTGCAGTGGCTCGCCATTGCTTTCTTAGCACATATTTTTAAATAAAGAAACTGAGATTTGAAGAGCACAACTATTATCGTGGAAAGTCCTGTGATTGCTTTTTTCTAGGAAGCCCTCGTTCTTGAAGAGGTTAGGAGCCTCTGCCTTGTAGCCTCTGGCACCGTTATGGGCACATGGTGGGCACCAATAAATACTGACAGATAGATCCGAAAAAACTCTTTCTGCATATGGCCTCCTCAGTGGCTCCAGAGAATGCCATTAGTGACCATTGCCTGGTGGCTATGTGGGCTGAGGAAGGCTCCTGGGAGTGGCAGAGTCATATGCCTCAGGGAATCCTTGAAGGGGAAAATATTCTCAGAAAATTCATAGAGAAATGAAGCCTTCAGTGACTGTATTGCCCAGAGGCCTCCTCCTGGCAAGGGGGCAGAGTCTGGGGAGGACAGTCTAAAAGTGATTGCACACATCTGAAAGTTGGCTGAGAAATGGGATGGGCAGCATAGCTCAGGATTCCTCCTCCTCCTTGCCTACCCCAGTACTGTCCTGAGAAACTTTCACGTTGAGCCGCTCTCTCTTGATTGGTGATTCGCTTACGGGATCCCCATTTTAGGAAGGACCCTAACCAGGCTTCTCCCCACTCATGGGACTCTCAGATATACTTCTCTTCCTATTCTGCCATATTAACTCCAATGGCTTCCCTTCCTTCTCAATGATGTTACCTAGCTTCTCTTTATATGTGTATTAGAATGTCAACTTCTTGGGTCAAGTAGGTGACTCAGTAGATAGAGAACCAGTCCTAGATTCAGGGGGTCCTGGGTTCAAATATGTTCCCAGATACTTCCTTAGCTGTGTGACCCTGGCCAAATTATCTAGTCCTTTCCACACTTCTGCCTTGGAACTAATCCACACTATTGATTCTAAGACAGAAGGAAGGGTTCAGAAAGAAAATCTAAAAGAAAAAGGATGTGAGCTTTTTGAGGTATCCTCTTATTTACTTTTATTTCAGTTAGACAAGAAGCATTTATTAAGTGTGAACTATGTGCCTAGAATTGTGCTTTGCCCAGGGGATATGCATATATGCACAAAGATATTCCCTGCTCTCAAGAAGTTCATTTAGGAATGGAAGAAAACAGCAGATAAGAGGGAGTTGAAAAGAAGGAAGGGAGAGCAGAAAGTACGGATCCATTGGATGGTTGTGAAATTCCAAGAGTCAGACACAAAGGTGGGAGAGGAATGCATTTGGAGTCTTATTCCTAGTGTTTAGTCCATGTCTTTAGTCATTTTAGTCATATCTTCCTCTTTATGACCCCATTTGGATTTTCTTGACAAGGTAGCACAGTGGTTTGCCATTTCCTTCTCTAGCACATTTTTTTATAGATGAGGAAACTGAGGCAAACAGGGTTAAATGACTTACCTAGGATTACCTAGCTAGTAAGTGTCTAAGGCCAGTTTTGAAGTCAGGATGAGTCTTCCTAACTTTAAGCCCAATATTCTTTCCACTGTGCCATATATTATTGCTATTGTTCATTCATTTCAGTTATATCTGACTCTTTGATCCCATTTTGGGTTTTCTTAGCAAAGATACTGGAGTGGTTTGCCATATTCTTCTCCAGCTTATTTTGTAGCCGAGAAACTAAGGCTAACAGGGCTAAGTGACTTGCCCAGGGTCACACAGGTAGTAAGAATCTGCAGATTTGAATTCAGGAAATTTAGTTTTCTTGACTCCAGGTTTGCAGCAATATCCACTGTGCCACTTAGCTGCCCAATGCTTGGAATAATGTTTGACAAATAGTAAATGATAAATACAAATTTTTCCTACGAGTTTGCCTGTCTATATCCCAGGATTGGTCTTAGCCAGTAATATGTGACTCAGCATCCCATTTCTTCCACAGGATTTTCACTTTTAAAGTCCCAGTCCTGGGTCATCTTTCTCCATCTTTGCAGGTTTGGATTGTAGCACTGACTTTGAATGGAAGATCTGGGGAATGGTCATCATCATGATGTTGCTATTGCCTTTCCTCCTCTTCCTGGGATCTCAGTAGACCTTCATTTTCCCTTGTCCCTTCATGTCTGCATCTTGCTAATGAGAACTACTCACTGAAGGTGAAATTTACCCAACACATTCTGTTTGTTTACATCCATGCTTTTCTTCTTGTTTCTTCTCAGTGAATGATGAAACCCTCTCTACAACATAGGTTTCTAGGATCTAGAGCTAAAAGGAACTGAGAGGCTATTTAGTCTATCTCTGTTTTACATATATGGAAACTGAGGAACAATAGGCTTAAATGACTTGCCCATGGCCATATAACAGAACTGGAAATAAAATCCCAGTCCTCAGAATCTAAATCCAACACATTTGCCAATTAGCCATGGCTATCTGCCATCAAAGCAGAAACTGCTTCACTTTTTCATCTTTGAGCCCCCAAAGCCCAGCAGAGTGCCTGAAACATAGTAGGCAATAAATGCTTCTTGACTGAGAAGTTGATTCAATCCTCTATTTGAATTAGACTTCCTTAAATGGCACCTTCTGAGCTCCTTCCTATTAGAACACATAGTTATAGCAACTTAGAGTCCTAGTGGTCTGGGGCATGGAATTTAAGTGACTTGCCCGTGCTAGTCAATGCCACAAGGAGGAATTGAATCCAGTTCTTTTTGACTCCAAAATCAGCCCTTTTTATATGAGACTAGTCTTCTTTTTTCTTTTTTCCTTTCCTTTCCTTTCCTTTCCTTTCCTTTCCTTTCCTTTCCTTTCCTTTCCTTTCCTTTCCTTTCCTTTCCTTTCCTATTTACTTTCCTTTCCTTTCCTTTCCTTTCCTTTCCTTTCCT